>NW_026874003.1:0-15177 GCF_032173495.1 Musca vetustissima | reverse complement strand
TAATAGGCGTGGATTTTTAAAGAATATTTTTTGAGCCATCATCACAATAATATGCGTGGATTGTTAAAGAATATTTTTTGAGCCATCATTACAATAATAGGCGTGGATTTTTTAAGAATAATCATTAGGCGTGGATTTTTAAAGAGCCAATCGGAGCCTTAGGCGTGGATTTTTAAAGATTACTTTCTCTAAGGTAATCGGAGCCTTAGGCGTGGATTTTTGAAGAATATTTTTTTAGCAACGTGGACAGTTTGGACTAGGACGTGGATTTTTAAAGAATATTTTTTTAGCCATCATCACAGTTAAATGCGTGGATTTTTGAAGAATATTTTTTTAGCCATCATCACAGTTAAATGCGTGGATTTTTGAAGAATATTTTTTTAGCCATCATCACAGTTAAATGCGTGGATTTTTGAAGAATATTTTTTTAGCCATCATCACAGTTAAATGCGTGGATTTTTAAAGAATATTTTTTGAGCCATCATCTTATATTTGTGGAGCCTTCATACCATTCATCACTCTGGTATACCCTCATCCCAAGATTATATCACAGTTTAAATAAATTATTATAGCCATACAAGAGCAACAATCCTATTTATTATTTCATTAACCATGTTTAACTACACGTTTTAATTTTATCACTTTATACAAGTTTAGCTCAAAGACAAATCAACTTGAATGTCAGTTAACATCTGGTTGAAATAAACATTGCAATGCAATAGAAATAAATAAATTAAATGCTCTACAAACCGAGTTATAAATATGGTACACAACAATAAAAAATGTTATTCTATGCAAATGACCTCTATATTTGGTACCTGTTTCGAACAGAGATGTTAAACCGGTAATTGTGAACATGCCAATTATCGCTTCAACTCATCGGTTGATGAGGGCGTTCAAGAAGAATTCCAATGCCCTTTTTGCATGACAGATAAATATTTAATACAAATGCAACTTAATTTAATAATAAAAATACATTTTATTATTTAATAAACAACCATACAACAATTGCGAATGCAGTCAAACATTTTGCGTTTCAAACAAAAGCACTCATACACATACAAATATTTCAATTTAATAAACCGCCTACATTGTGGCATCTTAATTATTTATATTTATATATATCATATCCATGTAGCTGGACATTATCCCATAATTAATCAAGAAATGAATACAAATCAATTCATAATGCGAAACAAAAAAATAAAATAAAATGAATCAAAAACAAATGATGCACTGTAAATTGAATGAAGTCCATGGTGATTCTGACTTGAATTCTGTTTTTTTTTTGCAATAAAACAAAATATTTACCTGAAAACGCCAACCACAAAAAAATTGAATTGAAATTCTTTATGAAGGCGTAACAAAAGCAAAAATGAATTGGCAAAAAAAACAACAACCGAAAATTGATTATACCAAGCACCACCACCAGCAACAACAACAGCAATAAAAAATCGAACGCCTTTCGCTTAAAACGGTAAAAAAGTAAATTTCATATGCAAATAAATAAGCGGGGGAATTTATTGAGTGGGACTGCTTTTTGTGATGAACATATTTAGTTTGGCGGATCGTATGTAACAGATACATATTTAAAAATATTTTTGTGAAAGTTTTGTGTGTGTTGGTAAATATATTTTCTACTGTTTATTATTTAATTATTGGACCCGTTTTTATAAACTACATTACTATGTTGTTAAGCTAAGTTTTGTCCTAGGAGTTAGAGTTCCGAGCATCATCATTTGACCGATTCAGCTATGTGTGTGTCTTTACATTCTTGATGATTTCCTGCTCGGTCAAAGGACGACAAGCTACAATTATGACCTCATCAAAATTTGTGGATTTACAAGAATAATACGGTTTTCTGTTATGGGTAAGGGTGGCGTAAGGGGTGATAGATACCAAGCAACGGCTCTGATTGGCTTTAACATGGCGAAGTCCAGTCTTATCTGGATCCCTCTTTTATCTCAATTGGACACTGACCTCCCCACGGCGTCACCCGTGGTAGCTATTTTCATCACCCGTTGAAATAGTGAGCTAATATGTGCCGCGAGTTCACCCATAACAACAAATAAAAAATGGGGGGAAAAGCATAGAAAAAGAAAACCAAACCCCCTAACGTTGACGACCCCCGCCCAACGTATAAAAGACCACGATCTGTGAATCTGTACTTGGAATGTGCGCACCTTGTACAGAACAGGCGCAGTTTTCGCCTTCGCGGATGTACTCAGGAAGTACAAAGCTGATATTATTGCCTTACAGGAAATGCGATGGAAAGGGACTGGCGTAAGTAAATCAGAAGATTACGCCCTGTATTATAGCTGCCATGAAACGAGACACGAATTTAGCTGCGGATTTATGGTTAACAGGTGAATAAAAGACCTCGTCTCCAGATTTACTCTAGTAGATGAGCGAATTGCTGTAATCCGTATAAAAGCGAAGTCTTCTACATCAGTCTCATTTGCGCCCATGCTCCGACCGAAGATAAAGATGAACAGACCAATGGCATATTCTATGAGCCCCTAGAAACAGCATATGATCGCTGCCCTGGTCATAACATTAAAATTCTGTTAGGAGATTTTAATGCATAAATCGGAAGTGAACATATCTTTGGCCCCACCGTCGGAATATTCGGCCTTCATGAAGAAACATCCGACAACAGCATGAGGTTGATTGATTTCAAGGCAGCAAAAACATGTTAATTTGCAGCACCAGATTCAAGCATCTCGATATACACAAGGCCTCCTGGATTTCTCCCGATCAAGCAACGAGAAATCAAATTGATCATGTTGTGATAGACGGAAGGTATTCATCCAGTGTATTAGACGTTCAATCGATCTGAGGAGCGAACATCGATTCGGACCACTAACTTGTAGCAGCCAAGGTTCGTATTCGTATTAATGTTGCAGCAAATGTGCGATATAACAAAACACGGAAACTCGACGTCGAAAAGCTGCAAACACAACAGGTAGCCGAGGCCTGCTCCGCTCAACTTACCCACCTGCTTGACGAAAGCACTTCTTGTCCCGATAATAGTATAGAAGCACAATGGCAAAGAATTGCCCACTCCATACAAACAGCAGCAAAAGCAACACTTGGGTACCAAAAACCACCACCAAGAATCCCATGGTACAATCAGTAGTGTCGTAATGCTACTGATGTGAAAATTGCAGCGTATAGGGCAACCCTGCAGATAGTAGCAACACGCAGTGCGATGAAGAACTATCGGGAGAAAACGAGAGAGGAGAAACGTGTTTTCAGAAAAAAGAAGGAAGAACAAAAAAAAAAAAAAAAAAACGTGAGCGTGAGCAAATCGTGATTTACAGGAGTCAGCATGAAGTCCGGAAATTTTACCAACGAGTAAAACACCAAACCGAAGGCTTTGGTGCAGGCACATCCTCCTGTAAAGATGAAGATGGAAACCTGGTGATAGCGTGTTGAAGATCCGGAAGGAGCATTCTGAAAAGATTCTGGTATCAAATAGTGGCGGTAAAGAAGGTACCAGAACCAATAAGAGATGACGATTATGAGTGTATACCTCCTAGCCAAGTTGAGGTCTGTTCAAGAATAATAAAGCAGCAGGTGCCGATGGTTTACCAGCCGAACTATTCAAACCAGTGGTCAGATGATTGCACCAGCTGATTAGTACAATTTGGCTAGGGTAATACATGGCTAATGATTGGAACCTCAACATCCTGTTGATGTGTCAACTATAGAGGAATTAGTCTCCTTCCCATCCGTTTAAAGTGCTATCTAGCGTACTGTATGAACGACTGAAGTCAATGGCTTCAGACCTTGTAAATCCACCATTGACCAGATGTTCGTTATGCGCCTGATCCTGGAAAAGGCTCACGAAAAACACATCGACACATTCCACCTATTCGTCGAATACAACAAAGTCGCACTCGACAGCAGTTTTCAATCACAGGTATTTAAAACCATGTCTGCGTTCGGCATTCCTGCAAAATTAATATGGCTATGCAGGACTACTTTAACCGGTACAAGGTAAGCCGTTAAAGTCGGAAAGGACCTCTCGGAACCCTTAAATACCGAATAAGGATTCAGACAAGGTGACAGTTTGTCGTGTTACCTTTTTAACATCCTGATGGAAAAGGTCATACGAGGTGCAAATGTTAACAGAAATGACACTCTGTACATCAAACAGCATATGTTACCCGCCGACGACATCGACATAATGGGTCGAACATTGTGAACGGTAACAGCCACCTTGGAAAGAATTTATAAACAGTCTGCCAAAATGGATCTGGCAATAAATGGTGAGGAGACCAAGCTGATGGTATCAAGTCCCGCGCAAGAAGCTTAAGCTTCGTGGTAGTCAAAGATTTTATTTGCCTTGGTACCGCCATAAACAAAATTAATGACACCAGTTTAGAAATCCGGAGAAGGATAGTGTTGGCCAACAGATGCTACTATGGCCTGAGTGAGCAACTCAAAAGCAGGCCCACCTCTCGCCAGACCAAACCCAAACTCTACAAGAGGCTGATATTACCCGTGCTGTTGTATGGATCTGAAGCATGTGTACTTGCGCATTCAAATGAGGCAGCTCTTGGAGTGTTTGAGAGAAAAATTCTCCGGATGATCTATTGGCCGATTTGCGTTGACGGTGAATATCGCCATCGAATGAACCATTGGTTATACCATATATTCTCGGACATCGACATAGCCGCACGTATCGAGCTACATCGACTACATTGTCTAGGCCATGTTTTGAGAATGGATGAAGATATCCCAGCTCAAAAGCCATATAAAAGAGAGCCAAAAGATGACCCACGAATCCGATGGAAAGATCAAGTAGAAGAAAATAGTCTTACAAATTGGATGAGATTCGCACAAGGCCGACGCGCTTGGAAATCTTTTTAAGCTCGGCTTATGGAACAACCGTGAATGTAATCTCGAAATAAGAAGTGACCGTTTACTCTTTTTAGTGTTACCAGGACAAAAATAATAATGTCATAATGCAAAAGCTTTACCTATGACGAACTTGTCCATCTGGGGTCTTTATATACTCACCAAGGTATTTCATCCCAACAAGAACTTTTCCACCCTACACGATTATGAACTCGATTTTGAGTCACAGTATTATTTCGGAAACCGACGTCACACTCCTATACACCAATATTGGGGTTATAAAAATTGTAAAATATTTCTTCTTCTGGTCCTGATAGTTCTGAATTGAACCCAAATCATACGCTTCGAAATAGAAACCCGCCTTGTAACATGTTTTAATTTCTACTAATGACCATTTTGCGATTTCAGTTGAATTTTCTGCATGAAATGGTTTTGTGGAAGTCAAATATTCAATTTAACAAATTTACATCAACTATCGACTTTAATATGAAGACAAAGCCCAGTATTCTATTTATGAAGAATGTATGTTTAAAATCATTCTACCATACCAACCAAATTTTCAAAATTTAAGCTTTATCCATGTCATCTAATTATTTATAATTACAAAAATAAGACATTTAATCACCTACAACATTCATATTTTTTTTATAAATCAATGAATAAAGGGTGTTCAATAATTCGTCAACACCCACACACATCATATCAACATTTCAACTACCTGCAGTCAGAACATCCAAATGCTTGATTGGTTAAATAACTGGAAATTTTTTATTTACACAATTTGTTAACAAATACTACTTAATCACCAAAAACTTGGAATGATGATGAAATTCTGACAACGCATAATACCGACTGACAGACATACAGGCGAATGGATGGGTGGACGTTATAGGTAAACATACATATATACATGTACTCATACACCAAACTACGCCTTTTTTGTGACAGACAGACATAAATTAATGCGAAATTCTTTCTTTCACTCTCAATTTAAAGAGAATTTCATGTGATTTATAAATTTGCGTGTTTTAACGCTGTTGTTGTCGTTCGTTCAGTTGGTTAGTAATCACATAAATATGCCAACAAAAACAAACAAACAATCGTCTTAATTTCGATTTTTGAATTTGTTGTATTCACATTGTTAACCTAATTGATATAATAATGTAGTCATTGTTGTTGGCTGTTAGTGCTGATGTTAACTCTTATAAAATCAGTTTTTTATAGAACACTTATAAGCATTTTTATATGCAATTTAAATACATACATATATTTTTTGTTGTTGTTTGTATGTAGTAACGGTTCTTAACACAAAAATGTATGCATGATGTGCTGATGTTTTGTTTTTTTTTTTATTCGATGAAAATGAAAGCAACACTTGGAAGCTAATTTAGATAGATCATCATGAGAGATGAATATTTGCACTAGGTTGTACTAATACATCTACATCAAATTATTTTTAACACTCTGAACGAAAGACTTAAGAAACAAACATTCTGAACAAAAGACTTAAGAAACAAACATTTGTTTGGCGTAATTTATTTTGCTATTTGTTACCGTTTTTTGACATTCGTTTGTTATTATGCAATTTAAATTCAATTTTTTCTATTTAAACATGCAAACACGTTTTTATACATTTTTAGAAATAGAAATATTTGAAGATTTAAGATTTCTTAATAATAATTATGTCGAGAATTATTAGTATAATTGTTGTTCTTTCGATGTGTATAGATGTGTCATTTTAGTGGTTGAAATGGGTATTTTACAAAATATTTCTGGGTTTTATTTCCGACGATTTTGATGGGGGTTTAGTCTAAGTAATCGGCTTTTGGAAAATGTGTTTGTACTGGAAAAGGATTTTCCTCTTTATGCCATACACAACAATTGTGAGGCCATTGTAAGTAAGTATGGAACTCAATAAAATATTTAACCCAGAGCCATAAATTTGACTTTCAATCGTCAGATATCCGTCCGTCTCCCTTATAACTTGCAATCAATGTACAAACTTTTAATGTCCAATTGTCACAAAATAATTCGAGTATGACCAAAAACGACACATATAGTTTTCTGTAATTTTCTCTTAATATTTGAGACATAAAATGGACATAATAACCTGAGTATCTGAGGGGATCCAGCCAACAAATGAGCATGACATTATTAGCACTGTGTAAGCATGGGAACTGGTGCCCTTGTTTACATTTATTAATCATTTCGTTCTCTACGTTCTCTTTTAGTAAGTTACCTGTAGTATTATTAAAAAATTTCCGGCAATATTTAGCGCCCTGAATGGAGCAACAATTTTGTGTGAATATTATGACGAAAACTTCTTTCCGGTAAGACACGATTTTGAAAAGTTGCCGATGTATGTACAAATACTTCACCAGATATTAATTTAGTGGATGTCAATTCAGATATCAATTCTATGGATGTAAGGGGACAGATATGACCATAAAGTTCAGTGGTAATTGCCTCTCACGCTTACTGGTTGTTTATATTCCTTACAGCTAACTTTGCCAGCCTGGCTGGAGTGTCCAGTTTTTATGGTGCTTTTCCAGTTTCAAGTTATAATTCTATTTGTCTAGCTAGATGGAAATGTTTAGGTCACTGGGATAACTTGGGCAATAGTTTTCATGTTATACTTCAGAAATAATTTTAGACATTACTGAATGTCCGGGACGTACGCAGGATTTCATTTCGGATGAAGAAAAGCGTGGACTCTGCATTTAATTTCTCAGATACGTTTTAGGTTAGAAAAAGTTCCTTCCTTTATAACAATATATTTATATTTGGAAATAGATTTTCGTCACATACTACAACCGCATCAGGAATCTTTTTTCCACGTAGTGATTCACAGATACACTTCATTTTCTACATCCTGCTTAAATGTTTGATCTAAAATCCATTAATTATTTATTACATTTTAACATGTTCCCTATTTCTTCCAACGATGATATTATTCCTTAAATATTAGTACGCAATCAGGTACGCAAAATGTGAGAGGAATGATGAATGTATACTGAAGAAGGGAATTTTAATTTAATACTCCATTATAATTGCCTGATATGTTAGATGCGCCGTCATATCCTTGACCTCTTAAATTGTTAGATCCAAACTCAACCTGAGTTTTGTGATTATTATGACGGTTTATAGTCCCTTTGCTGTTAATATTAATAATTCCACGTAGTAAAGCTAATATATCATATTGATATCTGCTCCGCTAAAGAATATAACGCTTTTCACTACTTCAACAATAGACTTCTGGATGTACTCTTCAATTATTTCTAATAACTCGTTCCGTATTCTGGGACTCAGGTATGTTGCATTTTTTCATAGGCAGAGTGAAGAGTCCACATATTAAACACAGTATTTTTAGTCATTCACAATGTCGGTTTCAAGGAATTGAACATTGTCAAAAAATATGGATTTCACTCCGGAATTAATTGAACATTGATCATCACAGTCAGAAAACCTCAGTTTAGTTATACGAGATATAGTGTTTTGACAAATGTTCGCCTGTTGAAATCACGATAAACACATACGTTGCTACTGCTTGTATGCTTGATATTGCAAATATCTCATATCCGTTTTAGGGGTTTAATAAAAGGAGTAGAACGTATATGATCTACATTTTGTTAAAAATTCCTCTGTCCGAATAATAAGTTTCGTTGTGAACCTTAAATGATAAGCAGATATATAACGTATCGCCAAAGATGCATTTAGATTAGATATTATTTTTCCCCAATGACTTACCCTTTTAAAATTGCTCCTGAATAATCACATAATAACAGATATGTTCATTTGTTGCCCAGATCCCCTTGGCGATGTTCGATGATGCGACAAGTTTAGCACTCCAATTGCATTTAACATTTGCGCTGATTTCAAGTAAATGATCGGATTGTGAGCAAAGATGGCAGATAAGATCAACCTAACCGCCGATGTTGCTCAAAATTGTTTTAGAATTGCATATAGTGAAGCTATAATTGTACGATATTTCATACGACAATTTGATATAGTCTAGAATGATTCGTGTAAAATCGGTGCACATATGTCTGCCCGTTCGACACATTATTTTTACCTACAATCTAATTTAGTATACATAAGTAAAACTGTGCCAGTTGGTGTTGGTGGGCTCTGTAGGCCAAATGAGGTTGCTCTATAGACCCCACCATAGAATTTGAATGACCATCTTGTGAGATGTTCTCTTCCACTTGATCTTTCCATCGAATTCATGAACCTTCAGTTAACTCGCTTTTATATGCCTTTTAAGCAGGGTCATCCCCATCCATTCGCAAAACATGGCCTAGTAACCGTTGTCGCTGTAGCTCGATACGTCTGAATATGTCGATGTCCGAGAATATTTACCATCGACGTAGATCGACCCATAGATCTTTCGGAGAATTTTTTCTCTCTAACACTTCAAGAGCTGCCCCATCTGCTTGCACAAGCACCTATGCTTCTGATCCATACACCAGCACGGTTAGTATGGGCGTCTTGTAGAGTGTGAGTTTGGTCTGGCGAGAGTTGACCTTGTTTCTGAATAGCTTACATAGTGGTCAACACTGTTTTATTAGTGTTTTATTTATAATGTATCCTGCATAGATCTGCATGATCTGGAGATCTAAACCCATTATTTCGTTGGGGCACTGAGGGTAAAAAATTCCATACTAAGTTTGGCCTATTTTTTCATTTGCATAGTGATTAATTATAGAATGATTCCAGTCAATTTTGGTTTTTATGCTCTATGAAAATTAATACAAAATTTCAGACACATAATCTCGTATAAACCATGGAACGTTATTGAACATTTTTTCACCAGGAATCCCGAATGTCAAATTGCAATCACCTCGGTTGGAAAATCCTACAATGGTGCGTGATCTGTCTATGGTGGCTACGTCAAATCAAATACAAGTAAAATCTTCTTAAAATGTTTCTTACATTATAAGAACACGGAATGCCACATTAGCGGAAAAATCATAAAAATACCCAAAAAGGGACGGCACCGTTTAACTATTTTGTGGAAAGTGGTTTGCATGGTACAATAACCCGATATCTCAAATTTCATCCATAATAAGAATGTGTGTTAATCTTTCAAAAATTTGAATATAATCTGCATAGATGTAGGTCTCCGTGGAAAATCTCGGAATGCCAAATTACAATGCTATCGGTTGTAAAATTGCTGCTGACACCTTTACCTGAAATAAGGCCTTTAGTCCTGGACCTAAAGTCTATGTCAAAAGATAGAAGTATTTCAGTCACCAGAAATCCGTAAGACCAAATTATAGACTTTCAGGGAAATGCAGCTAGAATCTTACGTCATAGGGGCAAATTTAGTATATACTACACCATATGGAGAAAAATTCATAAAATTAATATGTGTAAATTTTTACTGAAGTCCTTTCAGATACAGATATATCTCTCACATATAAAGTCATTACGCCGACTTTAAAGCAAGACATTGCTTTCTAAAGCATGATCATTGTTTGCATTGTTATATCAAATTCTCTTGCCAGCCTCATCAAAAATATATTTTTGGCGGTCGTAGTTAATTAATTTCTTTTGTTAATGTGTGATACTTCAGACTTGGATTTTGTATCCTATTCTACATATTTGTTTTCTAGATCCATTCAGAATTAAATTCGTTCAAACTATGTTTCCAAACAAATATATTCTATTTCCAACAAAACACTATTGGGGTGCAAATGACTCATAAATGGTTACAGTTACATTTAGCAATGAATAATAATATTATTATGTTGTATGTCATATAATAGCTTATTATTTCATAACCTTGACAAACCAACAATTATTTTTTGCATAATTTCCCAAAGCTAAACATTTTCAGCAAAATTTTCATTGCCATAATAATAATTTTCACAACATTAACAAAAACACCCAGAAAACTTGGTAATTTTGTATTGTGTATTTTCCACACTGCCGGTTTTTTGTTTGGCGAATTCGACAAGAAAATCATTGAACTCCCGGGCTGGTTCTCACTGTCAATGTCATTGCGCTATTGTGTCATGTCGATTATGACGTTAAAGCGAAATAGTTATGTTATCTGCGCAGTCGTAATTCTGGCAAAGAATTTATAAAAAACCCTATACATCCATGTGTGTGTATGTACCTTTACATAATATGTTAAACCGACAACTACAACACCAGCAAACATACATAACAACTTCCCCTCTTTTATGTTAGTTCCGGTTAATAGTGGTTTTTGGTGGTAAGTTAATGGCTAAACTTGGTGGGACGCATGAATGGGCAGACGGACAGCCATCTACACATATGACTAAATGAATGAATGGGTTTATTCAACGACAAAAAATAAAATTCTACCATTAAAATCACTCAAACAATTCACACGTCCAAAATTTAAGCTACTGTGGTAGTGTCACAAAACCCAAAGGGGAGGTAACATAAGCTAGAAACTAACGGTTTTATCGCATAAACTAAAGAAGCAACCAACCAGCCAACAAACAAAAAACCAGAACCTCCAAAAACCAATTAAACCAAAAAATACACACAGACTATGTCATAGCATGACAATGCTTTGGAAATTAAAAAAAAAAAACATGACAAATTTAGCAGTAAATTGTTTCTTACTATTTTTTTTTTTTGTTTAATTGTAAAGTATGATTTTATACAAAGTGTATTTTTTGTTGTACTTAGCTATGAAGTAATTTAGCTTCCTTTTTTCAATGTTAATGGAATTGGTTGTTGTTGTTTCTAAACTGGTCACTTCAAGTGAAAAGTTCTCAGCGACCCTGTATGTAATGGAAAGAGTACTATCTACCTACTGACTAGTTACGCCAGAAGGTTAATTACCCTTAAAAATCTCTTATCGTATTATATAATAGAATAGTTAGTGACAAATTGTTTTTGAAATTGTCTCTTGGTTACGTTTAACATTAAAATTCTATTAGAGTTAATTATTTTTATATTTTTGTATTTTAGAAACACTTTTTCTCATCTAACTAAAGTAAGTTTCAAGTTTGTGTCTTAGGTCTTTTGTTTTGTGAATGGCTTTAAAAAAAGTACTGTTAATATCTTGTCCGAAAATAAAAGTGTTAAGATTTACAGAATTGTTATTTTATACCCTTTACCACAGTGTGGTGCAGGGTACTATGTCTTTGTGTATATGTTTGTAAAAGACAAAAGGAAACGAGATAGATCCATGATTCCTTTTTAGAACATGCATAGAATCACTTTCTGTGTCGATTTATGCATGTCTGTCTGTTCGTACGTCTCTACATGTTAAATTGTAGACAACGTGCATGTCGCATTTATTATCCGAATGAGATGAAATTTGGCACAGATAATTTATTTCCAACAAGGACGAACCCTATTGAAATTTGTGAAAATCGGTTCAGATTTAGATATAGCTCCCATATATATTTTCGTCCGATTTTAAAAAAATGGTACACCAAAGAATCGAAATTAAGCCGATTTACACACAATTATGCAAAATGTACTGAAGTTATGATAAACTAACGTGTGTCAAGTTTCTTTGAAATCGGTTCAGATTTGGATATAGCTCCCGTATATATCTTCGTCCGTTTTTTTGAGCAAATTGTGCACCACAGTAAAATTTTGGCAGATTGGCCAAGTTCTATTGAAATTCGTACAGATTTAGATATAGCTGCCATATATTTTTTTACCGGATTTTATGTAAATAGTGCACCAAAGAGTTAAAATTTGTCCGATTGATATAACATTATACTCAACATATCGAAATGGGTCTACAATAACTTCTGGTAAGTTTGGATGAAATTGGTTCAGATTTATGAATGGTGTATCAAACTCTTCATGTTTGTTCGATTAACAAACATAAAGTTAGTATAGTCTAAAATGTGTTAGGTGAAGATATTAAATTGAGCCGAGAATATTGCAATTTAAATCGATTTTCATAATTTTGGCTCTTTACACAAAAACAACACCGAGGACATGTGTGTGGATTAATGTAGCTTATATGAACCCATTGTGCCAAATTTCAGCGAATTCTGTTGAAAAGCGCGCTCCAAAACTTAAAAATACAGAAAATTGAAGGGTACCGTTATATGCGGGCTACCAGAAAATGTGGAGCTATATTTTAGTGGAGAAATTTGGTACCTAATAAGAATCCAATGTACTAAATCTCAATTATTTTAGAAGTTAGAATGATTACCACAAACTTAATAGGGCATAAAAGGTCCAAATGTACCCGGTTAAGCCGCTTCACATATAGACACAGAACACATGTTTAATTTAATTTCATGTCAATGGTCGTTCAAAAATGCGAGGCCATCCTAACAGATCTCGACTTTTTCAGTGAATCTCCTGAATATAGCCAAAGTGTTAAACGGTATCATATAGTCGGCCCTGTCTGAGAAATAGAATAATGGTATGGGTAAAGCAATTCAGCCGAACCAACCGGTATCCTCCCAAGAATTATCTTTCCGTGTTGCACGGACGTCTAAATTCCTGTTTAATTAAGTAGCTATGAATTGGATACATGTAAAGGTGAATTGGATACATGTAAAATTGGTCTAAAATACCGGAAGTTGGTGATACCGTTGTATGAACCAATATTGATTATTGTTGGTGAACTATAAATATATATTAACAGCCAAAATACCGACTAAATATATGCGCCAATATTTATAATTTTCCTTTTGTTTTTTTCCTTTCACCTTTTGTATTTTGTTTTTGCAAAATAGGCTGAATCCAAGTTTGTTGTTTTTATAAAAAACAACTATTTATTAGTGAGAAATGTATGGCATTGTCTGCCGAGGCGTAAGGCAGGGAAGTCTATAGTTTCGGATCACGCCACTGATCCTCATCAGTTTCCTTAGTTTTTTTTTGGGATATTCTCCATTGAAGCAGTTTATTGCTTCTTTACAAAAAACCTTTCATACCCAAATGTCTCCTGTGACAAAGTGAAGTTCTTACGTTACCAGCGATACGACCTCAATGAGAAAGAAGTTCGTTGGTGCTTGACTTCGTTGTCAACAAGGCATTTGCAAGCTGGGATTCAGCCTGACTATTTTGCAAAAACATTTATAATTTTTTGGTAGGAGGTTTTTTTATGAAAATGAGAATCCAAAATATAAAATTATGGAAATATTTAAAATTTTTGATAAAACATTTGCGGTTAAAAATCTGCTCAAACGTTCTTATATGAGGGCTATATCACAAATTGGTCGGAAACTTTCATTGCGGGCTATATCGTAACATCAACAGGCAGATTCTGATCACTCTATGAGGTTTCCGGCGAATATTTCGGGGTGTTAGAGGAACTTCAGGTAATGTGGACTATCATTTTATTTATATTGTCGGCGTAACAACGGTAAACAATAAGAACAAATTGTTTCAAAAACATATTTAATATATATTCCAAGTCAAACATTATATTATATATATATGGCTCTTTAAAATTTTATTGCATTATATTCAAAAAACTCAAAACGTCGAAATCAATAACTTGGCGGGTAATGTGAACCAGGAAGTTATAAAATTGGTTGTGGATTGTCTGTGATAAATTTCTATTTATTTCATTTTGGGTTACAATGAATGTAAACATATATAGGCTTTGATTCAGAATGAACCCCATTTAAGGGTACCGCACCATTTGCGGTATTTTGAATGTCTTAGCTTCATTCACCAACCGATGCAGCTGTAATTTCGCATATCGAAATGTCACAGAAATCTTTTTAATATCAGTACAATGTTTCGAATTAGCCTCCAGGAAAAGTCCCCGTTTTTTATAGTGGTCCACATTACCCGAATTTGATTTTTTATTTAAAAACAATTTTCGGCTTATGAAATAAAAAAAAAAACCAGTAAGCGGAGCAGTATAGTCGGACGAGGCCGGCCATACGATACCCTACACAACTACGACGGAACTCTTACTTTCTGTGGATGTTTATTTCGAGCCTAGGCAATATTTCGTGATATTTGCATCCTCTTGACTGATTAGAGATCAACAGCACCTCTTCCTCACACTGACATATTTTGCGAATATTCCCAATATTCAGTACAGCCCTTCTAATTACTTGTCCAGATTCCCTTCACCGTGGGTTTTGTTGTGATGATCGGTTTGTGGCCTAAAGATCGACTCGCGAAAAATAAGTTTTTGGAAAGATGGACGGACACGCATCTGTATACTTAAAGGTGGGTCTAGGACCAGTACTTTGGGGAGTTACAAACTTTTGGGCTGCACAATGCTATAATACACTGACAACATAGTTGTGTAGGGTATATTGAAACGTTTCCACTATTCCTTTATCGTTTGATTCGTATGTCTTCAAAATGTCTTCCTTTCAACAGTGTCTTCAG
>NW_026874002.1:0-15360 GCF_032173495.1 Musca vetustissima | reverse complement strand
ATTGGGCCTATATAGTTTCGTCAGATTTCATGTAAATAGTGCACCAAAGTCCCTATATATCTTTCGATTTGCACGAAATTTGTCTGCTAAGTTTCGAGAAAATCGGTATAGATTTAGATATAGCTCCCATATATAGGTTCGTCCGATTTCATGTAAATGGTGCACCACAGTCCCTATATATCTTTCGATTTGCACGAAATTTGACATAATGTACTGAATTGAGCCTAGAATGATGTCTGCTAAGTTTCGAGAAAATCGGTATAGATTTAGATATAGCTCCCATAAATAGTTTCGTCCGATTTCATGTAAATGGTGCACCACAGTCCCTATATATCTTTCGATTTGCACGAAATTTGGAACCAGTAAGGAAAGTAGTAAAGTCGGACAGGGCCGACTATATGATACCCTTCACCACTATGGGTATATTAAACAGGACTATTATCATGAAATTGTATGAAATAAAATATGTGAGATTTATCCAAATGTGAAACGACCTGGATCTATCCATAAACATGTCATTCTTTTATTACAATGGAACAAAAGTATCTAAATCGACTTTAAACAAATATCAATAGGTCATCCCTTGGACTAGGTCTGTACTTCTAGAAAACCCAACTACGTTATTCTATGCTCAATTTTGTACGTTGTGCAAAATTTGATGTCAATCTAACAAATATGAGGAGTTTGATGCACAATTTACTTATATATGGATGCTATATCCAAATATGAACCGATTTCAACGAAACTTGTCACAGGTTAGGTTATACTAATTTCAGTACGTACCAGTACACGCACCAGTACGAAACATACCAGACATCATTCTAGGCTCAATTTAGTACGTTATGCCAAATTTCGTGCAAATCGAAAGACATATAGGGACTTTGGTGCACCATTTACATGAAATCGGACGAAACTATATATGGGAGCTATATCTAAATTTATTCCGATTTTCTCGAAACTTGGCAGACACCATTCTATGCTCAATTCAGTACGTTATGCCAAATTTCGTGCAAATCGAAAGATATATAGGGACTTTGGTACATGAAATCGGACGAAACTATATATGGGAGCTATATCTTAATCTGGACTGATTTTCGCGAAACTTGGCAGATATCACTCTAGGCTCAATTCAGTACGTTATGCCAAATTTCGTGCAAATCGAAAGATATATAGGGGCTTTGGTGCACAATTTACATGAAATCGGACGAAACTATATATGGAAGCTATATCTAAATCTGAGCCGATTTTGCCAATTTCAATAGGGTTCGTCCTTGGACCAAACAAATGAGCTGTACCAAATTTCATCCAATTCGGATCATTAATGCGACCTGTACTTTGCTCACAAAAATACATGGACAGACAGACAGACGAACGGACGGACATGCAAAAATCGACTTAAAAAGTGATTCCATGCATATTCTCAAAAGGAACCATGGGTCTATCTCGTATCCTTTAGCCTGTTATTATGTCTGGTATGTTTCGTGAAAATTGGTCCAGATTTAGATATAGCCCACATATATATTTTCGTCAATTTAAGGTAAATGGTGCACCAAAGTCCCTAAATATCTTTCGATTTGCACGAAATTTGGCACAGCGTACTGAATTCAGCCTAGAATGATGTGTGCTAAGTTTCGTGAAAATCGGGTCAGATTTAGATATAGCTCCCATATATATTTTCGTCCGATTTAAGGTAAATGGTGCACCAATGTCCCTAAATATCTTTCGATTTGCACGAAATTTGACATAACGTACTGAATTGGGCCTAGAATGATGTCTGCTAAGTTTCGAGAAAATCGATATATATTTAGATATAGCTCCCTTATATTATAGATTGATTTTAAGCAATTGACGCACCAAGGAACCAATATATGGCTGATAGGAACCAAACGTACTTAAATTAGTATAACCTAACCTGTGACAAGTTTCGTTGAAATCGGTTCATATTTGGATATAGCATCCATATATAAGTAAATTGTGCATCAAACTCCTCATATTTGTTAGATTGACATCAAACTTTGCACAACGTACAAAATTGAGCATATAATAACGTAGTTGAGTTTTCTAGAAGTACAGACCTAGCCCAACGGATGACCTATAGATATTTGTTTGAAGTCGATTTACATACTTTTGTTCCATTGTAACAAACGAATGACATATTTATGGATAGATCTAGGTCGTTTCACATTTAGATAAATATCACATCATGATAATAGTCCTGTTTAATATACCCATAGTGGTGAAGGGTATCATATAGTCGGCCCCATCCGACTTTACTACTTTCCTTACTGGTTTGTTTCTTGCTGTTGTGTATGCAATGTTAAGATATTAACCCATTGAGGGCCAAATAATTATATTATACCAAGTTTACTTAAATTTTCTAAAAATGAATATAACTATATGTATAAAATGAAGATAGCAATTAAATTATATTTAATGTTATTATCATGAATAAACTAATAATTATTTGAAATGAATCCTTAAAAACAAACAAAGACGTTTCTTACAATATGGTATAGGCTCTAAATATTGGTTTGAATTTCGTATGGGTCTTAATTAAAATTTGCCATTAGGACAAAGGTTGGCGAGGGTTTTGAGGCAGGCTCTGATAACATCAAAGAGTCCCCATTTTCTCACTAGATTGTAGGCCTTAGTCTATATTTCTAGGGAGTTTATTTGGTTTTTCGAACGACAACCCTAAAGTCCAATATTCAACATTTTAAATTTGGAATCGATTGGGTCATTAGTTTTTGAGTTATCGTGCGTGCCCATTCACAAAAGAGAAAAACGCGTTTAAAGTTTGAGAATCACTCTTGCCGTCACTTGATGCTGACACAATAAATCGGCTATATCATCAAGAGTTCTTGAGATTTACACTTGAAATTACACTTGAATGTAGGGACATTCTTGAATTAGTGTAGATTCGAATTAAATCTAAAAAAAATTGTTGACCCCGAGAATGGGGGGTTCCCTCAAATCGGACGAAAATCTACATGGGAGCTATAGTAGAGTGCAAATTAATAGCAGTTCAGTACTGCCTCTTATTATATGCGATATATTTTTTTAAAATAAATTTAAAACTTTATATCTTTCTACATTTTTTACATCGCTATTTTGTTGCTTTTTTATGCCACTGCTATTTAAAGAATGAAAATAATCTGAACAATTTTACCGATATTTTTGGTTTCCCTTTCTCTTATGTTTGCTTGCATTATAATAACAGTGGAATAAGAAAACATGTAAAATCGCATTAATATTCAAATTTTTAGTTTGTTTTTGTGATCAGAATATTTTTGGCTTATAATATGTTTTAAGGGAACCCCACCCATTCTCGACTTTAATTTTTCAAGATTTTCAATGGGCTGGTAAATCAATACCAATGCTTGTTAAGGTTTGTAACTTTGCACATATATATTTGAAGATTTAAAAGAGAAGAAAAATAATTTACAAAAAATTTTTGTTATTGCTTTGTTGTTTATTTTTTTGTAATTAAAGAAAAATCCTTATTTTTGATGGCGGGCATGATAACTCCTCACTGGAACATCGGAATCCGAAAATTCCAACGGTGTTAGAAAGAGTACATGTCTGGCTCTCGTATGAACTAGGATTATTGAATTCGCTCTAAAATTAACAAAATGGCGGACCTTTGAAAAAATATTTTTGAAAAATCGCCGATTTTTGACCAAAAACCAAGTTAAAAAATAAGGAGGACCTTCACCGATTGGCTTTATCCTCGTTCATACGATAGCTATACACTCACAGAGAAACGTGTAAAAATTTGGAGTCGATTGGGTTATTTGTTTTTGAATTATCGTGCCCGCCATTCGCAAAAAAATGTTTAGAGAAAAACGCGTTTAAAGTTTGAGGAACCCTTTAGCCGTCACTTGATGCTGACACAATAAATCGGCTATATTTTCAAGAGCTCTTGAGATTTTCACTTGAAATTTTGTTTTTTGTAGGGACATTCTTGAATTAGTGTAGATTCGAATTAAATCAAAAAAAATTTTTTTTGACCCCGAGAATTGGGGGGTCCCCTTAAACAAGTCCAAATACTTGCACTGCTATTAAAATGCACGCTACTGTAAAGGAAATAAAGGAGCTTTGGTGCACCATTTACATTAAAACAGACGAAAATATAACAAGTGAAAAAGCGTTAAGTTCGGCCGGGTGGATACACTCCACCATAGTTATACTGACAGATACATGCAATGAAAATATAGGGAACATACCAAAAAGTGGGCACATACCGATAATACCGATTTATGTAAACCATTATGTATATTAAATACAAACATCGGCAATTTTTAATGGGGATTTTTCCTAAAATCTGTACGATCCAAAAAGTGGACTGATATTTATAACGCATTGTAGAGTACGAAATCTTCAAACTACTGTAATTTAGATTACAAAGTTATATGAGGCTATGCCTAAAGAGGGACCAATATTGATTACATAGTGTAGGAAATAGTGAATATTTGGGGATATCATCATATGAGGGCTATGCCTAATTAATGACCGGTATATGCCAATTTTGAACCAAATATTTTAATTGTTTATCTCAATTCTTTCCTTCAGGAGGTATCACGATATTGAGGATATGCCTAAATGTCTGCCGATATATTTCATTATCATCATGTTTGAGTTTTTTTTATCACAATATCTTTAGAAGGCGGAATGCTTACAACAGATGGCTAAATAGTCTTTGTAGGGTAAAAATTGACTATTCCCCGTAACGACTAACCAACCGCAACACACGGAACAAATCAGTAAACTATTTTAATATAAAAGAGGGGGTTATATGGGGGCTACCACTAAAAAGCGGTGAATATTAATAATTTTTGGTGGGGAGATTTGTTACCATATACGACTACAAATTACCAAATTTCAGCGAATTCGGTTGAAAAACGCGCTCAAGAACCTCAAAATATCGAAACTTGGGGGTACCCTTATATGGGGGCTACCCGAAAAAATTGACCTATATTTATAATTTTTTGTAAAGAGATTTGCTACCCAATAAGAACTCAAATTACTAAATTACAGTCAATTAGGTGAAAAAATCCAGTCAAAAACCCCCCAAAAACTGGAAATTGGGAGGTACCCTTATATGGGGGCTACCAGAAAAAGTGGACCTATATTTATAATTTTTAGAGGGGAAATTTGGTACCCAATAAGAACCCCATGTACCAAATTTCAGCGAATTCGGTTGAAAACCGCGCTCAAGATCCCTAAAATACCGAATATTGGGGGGTACCCTTATATGGGGGCTACCCGAAAAAATTTACCTATATTTATAATTTTTAGTACAAAGATTTGCTACCCAATAAGAACTTAAAGTACAGAATTTCAGCCAATTCGGTGAAAAAATACGGTCAGAACCCCCCAAAAACTGGATATGGGGAGGTACCCTTATATGGGGGCTACCAGAAAAAGTGGACATATATATATATAATTTTTAGTAGGGACATTTGGTACCCAATAAGAACCCAATGTACCAAATTTCAGCGAATTCGGTTGAAAAACGCGCTCAAGAACCTCAAATTACCGAAAATTAGGAGGTACCGTTATATGGGGGCTACCAGAAAAAGTGGACCTACACTAATTATTGTGTGTGGAGGCATTTAGTACCCAATAAGAACCCAATGTACCAAATTTCAGCGAATTCGGTTGAAAAAACACGCTTAAGAACTTCAAAATACCGAAAAATGGGAGGTACCCTTATATGGGAGCTATGCCTAACCGTGGACCGATATAGCCCATCATCGAACTTGACCTGCCTGCAGACAAAAGACGACTCTATGCAAAATTTTGGGGCTCTATCTCAATTCGTTTAGACGCTAGAGTGATTACAACAGACAGACAGACAGACGGACATGCTTAGATCGTCTTAGAATTTTACGCTGATCAAGAATATATATACTTTATAGGGTCGGAAATGATTATTTCGATGCGTTACAAACGGAAAAACAAAACTAATATACCCTCCATACTATGGTGGAGGGTATAAAAAACTAATATACCCTCCATACTATGGTGGAGGGTATAAAAAGGGGTTATATGGGGACTACCCCAAAAAGGGGGAGCATATTAAATATTTTTTGTAGAGAAATTTGTTACCATATTCGACTACAAAATACCAAATTTTAGCGAAATCGGTTGAAAAACGCGCTCAAGAACCCCAAAATACCGACATTTGGGGGTACCCTTATATGGGGGCTATCCGAAAAAAATGGGCCTATATTCATAATTTTTTTGTGGACACATTTGGTACCTATTAAGAACTCAAAATACTAAATTACAGCTAATTCGGCGGAAAAATACGTTCAAAAACCCCAAAATACTGAAAAATAGGAGGTACCGTTATATGGGGGTTACCAGAAAAAGTGGACCTATATTTATAATTTTTTGTGGAGACATTGAGTACCCAATAAGAACCCAATGCACCAAATTTCAGCGAATTCGGTTGAAAAACGCGCTCAAGAACCCCAAAATACCGAAAATATGGGGTAACCTTATATGGGAGCTATGCCTAAACGTGGACCGATAAAGCCCATCTTCGAACTTGACCTGCCTGCAGACAAAAGACTCTATGCAACATTTTGGCGATCTATCTCAATTCGTTTAGACGCTAGAGTGATTACAACAGAAAGACGGAAATGGCTAGATCGTCATAGAATTTTACGCTGATCAAGAATATATATTCTTTATAGGGTCGGAAATGATTATTTCGATGAGTTACAAACGGAAAAACAAAATTAATATACCCTCCATACTATGGTGGACAGTATAAAAAGGGGGTTATATGGGGACCACCCATAAAATGGGGTGAACATTAATAATTTTTGGTAGGGAGATTTATTGCCATATACGACTACAAAATACCACAATACAGCAAATTCGGTTGATAAACGCGCTCAAGAACCCCAAAATACCGAAAATTGGGGGGTACCCTTACATGGGGGCTATCAGAAAAAGTGGACCGATGTTTATAATTTTTAGTTTAGATATTTGGCACCAAATAAGAACCCAAGGTACCAAATTTCAGCGAATTTCGTTGAAAAACGCGCTCAAGAACTCAAAAATACCGAAAATTGGGGGGTACCCTTATATGGGGGCTACCCGAAAAAATGGACCTATATTTACAATTTTTGGTTGGGAGATTTGCTATCCAGTAAGGACTCAAAGTACCAAATTTCAGCGAATTCGGTTGAAAAAAGCACTCAAGAACTTCAAAATACCGAAAATTTGGGGATACCCTTATATGGGGCCTATCAGAAAAACTGGACCGATGTTCATAATTTTTTGCGTAGATATTTGGCACTAAATAAGAACCCAATGAACCAAATTTCAGCGAATTCGGTTCAAAAACGAGATCAAGAACCCCAAAATACCGAAAATTAAGGGTACCCTTATATGGGGGCTATCCAAAAAAATGAACCTATATTAATATTTTTTGGTGGGGAGATTTGCTACCCAATAAGAACTCAATGTACCAAATTTCAGCGAATTCGGTTGAAAAACGAGATCAAGAACCCCAAAATACCGAAAATTGGGGGTACCCTTATATGGGAGCTATGCCTAAACGTGGACCGATATATCCCATCTTCGAACTTGCATACAAAAGACGACTCTATGCAAAATTTTGGCGATCTATCTCAATTCGTTTAGACGCTAGAGTGATTACAACAGACGGACAGGGTAGGGATAGGGTCGGAAATGATTATTTCGATGCGTTACAAACGGAAAAACAAAACTAATATACCCTCCATACTATGGTGGAGGGTATAAAAAGGCGGAGCATATTAAAAATTTTTTGTAGAGAAATTTGTTACCATATTCGACTACAAAATACCAAATTTCAGCGAATTCGGTTGAAACACGTGCTCAAGAACCTCAAAATAGCGAAAATTGGGGGTACTCTTATATGGGGGCTACCAGAAAAAGTGGACCTATATTTATAATTTTTGGTGGAGATAGGAACCAAATGTACCAAATTTCAGAGAAATCGGTTGGAAAACGCGCTCAAGAACCCCAAAATACCGACATTTGGGGGTACCCTTATATGGGGGCTATCCGAAAAAAATTGACCTATATTCATAATTTTTTGTGGAGACATTTGGTACCTATTAAGAACTCAAAATACTAAATTACAGCTAATTCGGCGGAAAAATACGTTCAAAAACCCCAAAATACAGAAAATTAGGAGGTACCGTTATATAGGGGCTACCAGAAAAAGTGTACCTATATTTATAATTTTTTGTGGAGAGATTTGCTACGCAATAAGAACTCAAAGTACCAAATTTCAGCGAATTCGGTTGAAAAACGGGCTCAAGAACCCCAAAATACCGAAAATATGGGGGTACCCTTATATGGGAGCTATGCCTAAACGTGGACCGATAAAGCCCATCTTCGAACTTGACCTGCCTGCAGACAAAAGACGACTCTATGCAAAATTTTGGCGATCTATCTCAATTCGTTTAGACGCTAGAGTGATTACAACAGACAGACAGACGGACAGACGGACATGGCTAGATCGTCATAGAATTTTACACTGATCAAGAATATATATACTTTATAGGGTCGGAAATGATTATTTCGATGCGTTACAAACGGAAAAACAATACTAATATACCCTCCATACTATGGTGGAGGGTATAAAAATGAGCTGTGCCAAATTTCAACGAACTCGGATCATAAATGCGACCTGTACTTTGTTTAACACCAACAGATGGAGGGACTGACATATATTCAGAAAGTGATTCTATGCATAAACGAACCCTGGATCTATCTCGATTCCTTGTGCTTGTTACAAACATATGCACAAAGACATAATACCCTGTACCACAGTGTGGTGAAGGGTATAAATATATGGGAACTATTTCTAAATATGAACCGATTTCAAAAACACGTTACATGCATCTATCTATACTTAATTTAATGCGCTTTCCAAAGTGTTCCCAATGTGGGGAAAATTTCGGGAGCTTGGTGCACCTTGTATATAAAATCCGACGAAAATTTATATGGGAGCTGTATCTAAATATGAACCGACAACGACAAAACTTCGTATAGGGCAATATGTACGCCATTTTTTACTCTGTGCAAAATTTTATTTCAATCGTACAAATCTTGAGCGTTTGGTGCACCATTTACATAGAATCGGAAGAAAATATGTATGGGACCTATACCTAGATGTGAACCGTGTTTTTATACCCTTAACCACACTGTGGTACAGGGTATTATGTCTTTGGGCATATGTTTGTAACAGGCAAAAGGAAACGAGATAGACACATGGTTCCTTTTGAGAATATGCATAGAATCAATTTCTGAGTCGATTTATGCATGTCCGTCCGTCCGTCTGTACGTCGGTCCGTCTGTAGATGTTAAATTGTAAACAAAGTACAGGTCGCATTTATGATCAGATTTGGATGAAATTTGGCACAAGTCACTTATTTGGCCCAAGGACGAACCCTATTGAGATTGGGAAATATCGGTTCAGATTTACATATAGCTCCCATATATATTTTCGTCCGATTTAAGGTAAATGGGCACCAAAGTCCCTATATATCATTCGATTTGCATGAAATTTGGCATAGAGCACTGAATTAGGTGCAGAATGATGTGTGTCAAGTTTCGAGAAAATCGGTTCAGATTTAGATACAGCTCCCATATATAATTTCGTCCGATTTAAGGTAAATGGTGCACCAAAGTCCCTATATATTATTCGATGTGCACGAAATTTGGCGCAGAGTACTGAATTAGGTCTGGAATGATGTGTGCTAAGTTTCGTGAAAATCGGTTCAGATTTAGATATAGCTCCCATATATAGTTTTCTCCGATTTTATGTAAATGTTGTACCAAAGTCCCTATATGTGTTTCGATTTTTACGAAATTTGGCACAGCGTACTGAATAAGGTCTGGAATGATGTGTGCTAAGTTTCGTGAAAATCAATCCGGATTTAGATACAGCTCCCATATATAGTTTCGTCCGATTTAAGGTAAATGGGGCACCAAAGTCTTTCGATTTGCGCAAAATTTGGCATAAAGTACTGAATTAGGTCAAGAATGACGTGTGCCAAGTTTCGAGAAAATCGGGTCAGATTTGCACTAACGAACCAAATTGTGCACTAACGAACCAAAGATTGGCCGACTCGCACACAATTTTGTACAATGTACTGAAGTTGCTATAACCTTTCGTGTGTCAAGTTTTCTTGAAATTGGTTCAGATTTATATATAGCTCCTATATATACTTTCGTCCGATTTGAAGTAAATGGTGTACTAAAGACCCATAGCTAGGCCGATTGGCAAAACGTACTAAAATTAATATAAATTAATCTCGGGCAAGTTTCCTTGAAATCGCATAGCATAGCTTCCATAGATAATTTCATCCTATTCATGTTGATTGTAAACCAAATAATCAATAGGTGCTTGAATGATATTACATTTTAAACAGTGAAGCATACCAAATAGCGTGCGTACAGTTTGCTTAAAGTCTATTTACAAAGTATGGAATAGATTGCAGGATGGCATGTGTAAGGATTGATGTTAGTCGGTTTATTTATAGATCGCATTTTTACTTATAGATCGCATTTTTAAGTTCGTTCAATTTCATGGCAATGTTCCTTCGAAAAGACGACATCTGTAAATATACATATGTAGAATAACACCCAAAGTGGTGAAGGGTATCATATAGTCGGCCCAGTCAGACTTTACTACTTTCCTTACTGGTTTCTTACAAAGACATAAAGGTATAAAGATAGGACAATTGATACGTAAGCAATTTCCAACATATGGCTTTTCCTCTGTTGTTACGATATCATAACAACAGAGAGAACAATATTAAACGTTTTTAATGCTATATCTTAAGCTTATAAAATGAAAATACATATTTTGAGTGCAGGCCTCTAATTTTATTTACATTTTATTCACACATTTTCGCGTATTGGCGTTTTTATTATTAACATGCCTCTGTTAACCTTGATTCCCCCTGGATATTTTTTAATAAACTATTTTGCCAAAATGCATTTTGTCAAGTCTTTACGGTTTCTATGTCTTTGTTTCTAATTTCAATAGGGTGCCAAAATTTCATCCAATTCGGATCATAAATACGACATGTACTTTGCTCACACAAATACGTGGACGGACGAAGGTACGGGCGTACATGCATAAATCGACTCAGAAAGGGATTCTATGCATATTCTCCCGTTTCCTTTTGTCTGTTACAAAAATATACTCAAACAGATAATACCTTGTATCACAGTGTAGTGAAGGGTATAAACATTGAAATTCCAGCCTGAAATGCCATCATCTCTTGCATATACCCAAGTAATGCAGGATATCACGTAGTCGATCTCGTTCGACCTTTCCTAACAGCTTTATTGTGCGGATATTCCACTAGACTCCTTAATCGAGAAATTTATGTAGTTTTCATGACATACCATTCTACAGTCTCTGTGAACACAATTGCAATAATTTGTTTTTTGTCTGGCGTCGTTCATTCCAGATTTTTTATGTTTCAATTCAAACGTAAAATAAACGGAGTATTGACGACGTCTATGCTAAAAGCGACCATGAGGTTATACTGCAACAGTCACAAAAGGAGTGAATATTGATTGCAATTTAATTGCTGAAGATACTGCAGACAGAAGCACTAGATGAATCCAATTAAATGTTTGTCTCTGATATATATGTCAGAACAAATTAATGGTTTCATTTAAGCTGGTTATTTTCAACACATAATCTACAAAAAGGTCAATAAAAACCCTCAACATACGGAAGATTAAATTCTTCCGCATACTTTGGTTTCAACTGAAATGGCAATTTGATTGTAAACCAATTCGACTGGTTGCAATGTGAAAGTAAGCGAAGATGTTCGGACGATATTTGAATGCGATGTAAGAATAATGTATTGAGGTAAGAAATTATAATTTAAGTGACGAAATTTGTAAAAACGCATATCCAAGACCAAACTATTAAAACTCATTTGTCAATGGTTTGGTATTGCTTTGTAAATTAAAAATAATTACACCACTCATTTGGTTTTCCATTCAAAAACACTCTCACAGAACTACTTATTCTATTGAAAATGATTTCCCTCATTATACCTGTAAAGGCGCCGAAATTGCGTTTCGAAAAATATAGAAAATAAAACACGAACGTTTTAGTTTTCAGATTTAGAATTTTATTGAGACATTAATATAAATAGGGGAGAAAATAGAATTGGGAACAACAGTTTACCTGTGTTACGAAGCGATCGTGACGAGAAGAAGATGAACAATAACAACAATGCTGCAAAGTGACATTGGCGCAAAAGCAATACTCATTAGAAAGCTGACAGTTCAATGCTGTAACAATAAGGAGTGTGCTGTTTTCTAATGAGTATGCAAATCAAACACAATGAACACGAGCGTTCAGAATGCATACAAGAGATTCTTACTTAAACAATACCCTTCACCACTCTTTGGTAGAAGGTATTATGTCTTTGTGCATATGTTTGTAACAGGCAAAAGGAATCGATATAGATCCAGGGTTCCTTTTGGAAATATACATAGAATCACTTTCTCAGTCGATTTATCAATGTCCCTCTATCTGTCCGTCTGTCCGCCCTTCCGTCCGTCCATGTATTTTTGTGAGCCAAGCACAGGTCGCATTTATGATCCGATTTGGATGGAATTTGGCACAGGTCACTAATTTGACCCAAGGACGAACTTTATTGAAATCGGTTTAGATTTGGATACAGTTTCCATACATAATTTCGTCCGATTTTTGGTAAATGGTGCACCAGACTCGCATTATTTGTCCCATTGAGAGAAAATGTTGCACAGCGTAGTGAATTAAGTCCGCTTTGATATCTGTGCAGTTTTGTTGAAGTTAGTTCAAATTTAGATATAGCACTCATGTATAGTTTTGTCCGATTTTAAGTAAATGGTGCACGAAACGTCAATTTTTTTTTTTTTTTTGATTAGGACAAAATTTTGCATAGCGTACGTAAATAGATCCATATTATAGTATGCGAAGTTTTGTGGAAATCGGTTCAGATTTAGATAGATCGAAATCTAAACCGATTTCAACTAAACTTGCCACAAGTTATGTTATAGTAACTTCAGTACGTTGTGCAATATTTTGTGCCGATTTGACGCACCTTGATGAAACATTTATATCCAACTTCTAGGTTATACTAACTCTAGTACGCTGTGCAAAATTTGTGTCAATTCCGTGTAAAATCGGACGAAAATATATATGTAGAAGCTATATCAAAATCTGAACCGATTTAAATGAGACTTGCCAGAAATTAACTTATATTAACTACTAAAACGTTGGGTCGTTAGTGCACAGTTTACATGAAATTGGAAGAAAAAATATATAAGAGCTATATCTAAATCTAAACCGATTTTTACAAAACTCTACACACATCATTCTAGACTTAATTCATTACGCTATGCTAAATTTCGTGCAAATCGAATGAAATATAGGGACTTTGGTACACCATTTACATTAAATCGGACGAAAATGTATATGGGAGCTATATCTAAATCTGAACCGATTTTCAGGAAACTTGACACACACCATTCTAGACTTAATTCATTACGCTATGCCAAATTTCGTGAAAATCGAATGATATATAGGGACTTTGGTACACCATTCACATTAAATCGGACGAAAATCTATATCGAAACTATACCTAAATCTGAACCGATTTTCACAAAACTTAACACACATCATTCTAAATCAGTACGCCGTGCCAAATTTCGTGCAAATCGAAAGATATATAGAGACTTTGGTACACCATTTACATTAAATCGGACGAAAATATGTATGGGAACTATATCTAAATCTGGACCGATTTTCTCAAAACTTAACACACATCATTCTAGAGCTAATTCATTGCGCTATGCCAAATTCTGTGCAAATCGAAAGATATATAGAAACTTTAGTACACTATTTACATGAAGTCGGACGAAAATATATATGGGAGTTATATCGAAATCTGGACCGATTTTCGTCTGTACAATCTATCAAAATTGTCAAAAATGTATGCATTTATACAAAGCCCTAGTCTTAAAAAACTTTGCTCACAGCAAAGTTTGACATTCTAAAATAAATTCAAATCTTAAACTGCCGGCATACTTACTATCAGCAATTTCTTCAAATACAAGCCTCCTCATTTATTCCTATGTCTGTTATCTGCCACAGAGTATCAAACCGCATGAATAACATCTGTCATAAATCTGAAACTGTCACTCGTGGCACATTTATTTAGTAGTTTCTTTTTCTAAGCACTGAACTTACCTACTCAAACATTTATAAAACGAAATTGGTTGGGTAAACAAGTCTGGGAAATGTATGGTGGAATGGTAAGAAAGTCGTAACTACTGTCGGAAACGACATTATATTGTTTTGATAGTATCAAGGTAATGACCCAAACTTAACGTCCCTTACCCCTTTGTCGAAATATCATTACTTCTTAGATACACAAATTTGTTTACTTTCGTTTGCAACAATAGGTGTGTCTGGTTACTTTTCCAGTAACATTTACTCAGTAAGTTCTAGTTCAGAGAGTAAGCCGTTTTTACTCTCTTTTGCGATAATACTGAGAAAAGTAAACAGACAGCATTTAGTGAGCTTCAGCAAATAAACAGCTGATTCAAGAAAACATTTTATTTGCGCCAAAATAAACAAACAATCAATAAAAGAAAAATTGATTTGGTATGTTCCCCGGGAACATTTAAGCATCCTGCATCAACACATTGCCCTCTTTCTGGAACTTGCCTAAAAATATAAAGAATTAGTTTCTAATTTAATGAAACTTTGCATTACTTACGCATTTTCTGTAATTTTTATACAATTTAATTTCAAACTTAACGTTGCAAATTAAAATATGTCTTGAATAATTTTGTGTTTGGTCATAAAACAACTGATCCAAGAATGGCTGAGTTTGCAAGATCTTACTGCATAAAAATCTTTCTGTAAACTCCAGTAAGTTTTTTGTTGCTCTTTCACTTGACTTGCTCTCTCTCACTTGACTGTCTTTAACTGGATTTTTTGGTAAACAGACAACATTTAGTAACATCTGGTAACAATTGTTACCAAATATCGAGTAAACAGACGCAACTAATATTTCCCTTCTTCTTTCATTACCACAATTTATCTTTCCTATTATTTCCAGCTAAACCTTTTTGACAAAATCTCAGCCATTCTATGTTTTATGTCATTCAGATGAGACTTAACCCACACCAAATACAATCCTTTTTGACTATTACTTTTTAAACTAGTAATTAAAATTTAAGAATGATTATATCCACAGCTACACCACAAATAACGTAAAGTGTGTCCGTTCCATTCCCAAGGCTGTGATAGGAATAACAGTT
>NW_026874001.1:0-15518 GCF_032173495.1 Musca vetustissima | reverse complement strand
ACTTTTACACATAATTTTTGTACATAAATAAAATCCACAAGTCCTAATTAAAAAATAAGTTTGGCTATACATAGCATGTAATTATATGATAATTGTACATCATAAAATACTTAAAGGTCTACAAAATACATATTTTTATATGCTAAAATGTCAATTATCAGGTATACAATTTTATGGGATGTATTCTTCAAGTTATTTGAATTTTATAGATGAATTACAAAGGGTTGTCTTTATCAATTATTATATAGTATGTGTTAGAATTGACGAATTAGATTTAATATAGTATTTAATATATTATGTCTGCTTCCCGTAGTTCTTCAATAATAGAAACTAACTAATTAGTATAATCATTATGCCCAGATTGTTGTAACTCCAGTGACAACTTTAATCTCTCAACTAATACGTTTGGATCACTCCAATGTTTATATTCCGGTTTTGCAAGGTTGAGTTTCATTAAGCCATTTCCACTATGTGTATCCCCAACCAATTGTTTTATAATATTCTTATATTTGTAGCCTCTGTTTGATTTTACTCGTTCATTAGGTTTATAGTCAACTTTGTATGCATTTGAGTCCAATAAAATTTTCTTATAAATCTCCAGTTCGGAAGCATCATAATTTGTTGGCTTTTGATGGAAGAGTAGTTCAAACAAGCCTGGCGTAAGCACCCAATGTTGGTTTCCAATGATAATTTTTTCATTGTTAATTTTTAATGGTTTATCTCCGAATTTCCAACCTCCGTTTATATCCTTATGTGGACCATATACAGTATCCAGTTTGTTTCTTTGTTTCAAATATGAAATATTCATGTTATCATCATCGTCATCATTATTATCAGAATAAAATGTTTCGTCTCTTGTTTCATCATAGTTATTTGGTTGGTATTGTGTATAATCTGAATTGAAATCATCCTCTTCTGGTGTTTCATGTATATAGCTCTTGTTAGGAGTACTTGTATATTCATGTTCCATGGAAACATCTACATTTCCAGTATTGTGTGTCAAATACTTAGGAATATTTTCACTTTTTATTTGAACTAATTTTTGTAGCTCTGTTATGGGTTTTAATGTTCAATTTAGTTTCTGTCGTTCTAGCATCTTCTCCCATTTTAATGCTTTCGAATTTTTTCTTCAGTTCATTTCGGGATGTATAAGTTTTTTCAGCAACTGTTCGTTTTCCATGGTCTCTGTTATACTACTAAGACATATTCATGTTCCCTATAAATAGAGTTTTTTTCTTATTGATATATTCTAATAAATTAGTGTTGCCATATTATTCCTTTCATAGATTTGTAGAGTTAGGAATATTATAAAACGTAACTAAGCATAATTTTAAATTAAAAAAAAATCTCGACATTTCACATTTATACGATAGTAGAAGATATATAAAATGCTAATCCCATTTATTTACAACTGTAAATACAACTTCTTTCATATATTGTATATATTTCCTATCCATTTATTCTTTGAATAGATTTAGAATTTTATTTATGTACAAAAATTATGTGTAAAAGTATATATCACAAAATTATAACACGACTATCAGAATGTTAAATTATATTTATTATAAATAATATTAATAAAATACGAGTATGTTCACAAAATAATAGCACGATACTTGTTAATTCATATACAAGACAAATTGTAAATGAGTAATTTATAATGCGACTAAAGGAACCTATGGCAAACATGTACCCGATAACGCACCTAAACGAAACCCACACCAAACCCAAATGAACCCAATTTCACGTTATAACAACCAACCAAAACCCATTGAACCCAAACTACGCCAACGGTTTTTGACAGTTTTACGTTCATAATATTAATTATGAACATGGAATGGGTTTTTATATAATAATTCTATAAACGCAAGTTTAAATTACAGGTTTTATTATAATTCAAAATAGTTGCCTGCCAAAAATATTACAGCTGATGATTTTTATTTTAATTTATAATGAATATTAATAGGCATTAAAATTATAAATAATTTTTTGGCTTATTAGGTGCAATTCCTATGAAAACATTGAAATTGCTACCTAAGAAAGCGAGAAAACAAAAAATTATATTTGTCGCATATATGTTTGATACATTTTTATTTACCCCTAAAGTATGCACCCAATGTCTGCAGTGATAATCCTTTGCTCTATATTAGTTTATACATTAGATGTTTCTTATAGGAAATAATTAATACATATATGAGGTTTTCCTTTATCATCTTCTACGCAAAATCCTTTTCATAAGCATTACATTCCACAATTTTACTTTTAGTAAATGATTAGAAAGAAATATGTGAATATATAAATTTTAGAGTCATCCGATCACAATGCATAGAATTCCGTCCAATGAAAGTTTAAACTTAAAAAAACCAAGTAAAATCGCAAGGGGACAAAATTCTCAATAGTATGCATATGCATAAATAGGCAACTACGAATATTGCTTCTTGCTTCAGTTTTTGTCGTTTTTTAAATTTTTTCTCAAATAATGAAAACTCATTTTAACAAAGTCTTGCCACCAATTTTTTTCTTCTTTGTTCAAATTAAATTAACAATAAAGAGGGCAAAATACGAAAATATATAACGTACAAAATGTAGTTTATTGTACATTTACTTTGTACTGAATTTCGTTAACAGTGGGTTTAAATTGTCAATTCCATTGCATATATGTCAAATAAATGCTCATATATATCATACCACATATTAAAAATAATATATATATATATATATATATATATATTCCTTTTCAACTAAATAATTTGTGAGGATGAGGCCGGGTAACCACTGTTTAATACCCAATCATCATTTTTCTACACATCGAAAAATTATGTAAACTAATTTCTTACAATTCTTGTATATCACAATATATAAAAGTGTACATTTTGTGTACATTTTCATAGTCTATGATACTAAAAAATATCATGGACGATGAAATTTCGCACAGCGTATTCACTTTTGTTCACTTTGTTAGTCTCTGACCTCTTTTTGGTTTTACAGCAAGTACTTCTACACAGTAAAAAAACTCTCTTATTTCCATAACATAATTCTCAAACACAGATTCCTTTAATATTAGAGTTAATCCTCGTTATCTACAGGCTGAGCCATTTGCTATACATATTTAATAAGTGGGTCTGCTAACCCAACATAAACCAAAGACATAAAAGTATAAATATACGGCAACTCATACGTCGACAAACTGCAATAGATGGCGTTTTTTCTGTTGTTATGATATATCAGCGAATAATGTTAAGCGTTTTAACCACAACATCGCAAGCATATAAAATGCAAATTTATATTTTAAGTGCAAATCTCTGATTTATTTAAGTGCAAATTTATATTTTAAGTGCAAATCTCTGATTTGAATCTCCCTACATGTGTTTTCATAAACTATTTTTTCAAGTCTTTTATGGTTTCTTTGTCTTTACACAAACATTTAAATTTATTAAAAGTTTCCCTGAATACAGGAAAATATATATTTCCCTTTTCATCTTAATCCGTTTTCCGTTTCGTTTTCCTTTTAATATTTCGGTTGTTTAATTGCATTGCTGCTAATCTTGGTGTTACCTAAAGTTCATTGACACATTAAAAATAGAGGAAAAGAGGAGTGGAGCTAAACACATTATGCTCTTTTCCTCTAGAAACCAAACATTCCGAATGTCGATTGTCAATTTGTTCCTGCCTCTTCCCCATGCCCTTCGTGTCATAGCTCCATAAGAGTGCTAAATTCATAATGTTGTGGTTCGATTTTGGCATTCATCAGTCTCTAAAATCATACAACTCCATGCGTCCGTCTCTTAATACCGCTGACCATTTTATCGATGCATGCATGTTGTTGTTGTTCCCTATTATCCGTATAGATTGTTTGCCATATTTGTCCCCCTTTCCCCCTGTAAATGTTTCGGTTAGCTCCACGCATGCCCAACATCCAAAGATGCTCGATTTAACATAAACACATTGGTATTAATATAAACATGAGTATCGTCAAACGAGGAGCGTACATATTCCTCTCGGTTTAAGAATTTGTTTCTGCCTCTTCCCTTTTCACTCATTGTCATAGTTGCTTAAGATTGGGAAATTCATTATGCTGTGTATCATATTTGTGCCCAATAGTTCTTATCAACAAGTGTTGGGCGTACATATCCCCCTCCCCTTTTCCTCTTGTATCCTACAATTGATGCAGGCATGTTGTTGTTGCACGCTATAACCCATATATATTTCTTTCAATATATGTTGTTGTTATTCCCTATAGTCCCTATAGTTTGCTTCCCATATTTGCCCCACACCCCCCTTCCACTGTAAACATTTCGGTAAGCACGTGCCCAACACTCAACGATGCTCGATTTAACATAAACACATTGGTATTGATACGATCAGAAATAAACATAACTGCGTCTGTCTCTTCATGCCTCTGACCATTTCTATCGCTGACCATGTTGTTGTTGTTGTTATTCCCTATATTTTGTTCCACATATCTGTTCCCCCTTCCCCTTGTAAACATTTCGGTAAGCTCCGCGCATGTTTGCCATCCCTAATATTCATAAACCGAACGGACACACACACGCACACACATTGCCATATTCAAGGTCAAGAGCGCGCCACACACGTCGATCAATACAGTTTGCGAACGGAGACACACACACACACAAACACATACTTTGCCATACTCAGAACGGAGGATCACACACACACACACGCACATACATAAATTGCCATACTCAGAACGGAGGATCACACACACACACACGCACATACATAAATTGCCATACTCAGAACGGAGGATCACACACACACACACGCACATACATAAATTGCCATACTCAGAACGGAGGATCACACACACACACACACTATTTGTAAACAAAAGCGCACGTGTTCACACATACACGGACGGACAGACGATTTGTTTACTGTAATTTGATACTTTAATGAGTTGTTGACCATTTTAATGACTTTTGGCTAATCCTTTGTATTTTAAACCATACATATATATTCTACTTTCGCCCGCTTTTTGGGATAGTCCCCATATAACCCTCTTTTTTATAACCCTCTTTGGGGTTCTTGAGCGCGTTTCTCAACCGAATTTGCTGCAATTTGGTGTTTTGTAGTCGTATATGGTAACAAATCTCCCTACCAAAAATTATTAATATTCCCCCCTTTTTGGGGTAGTCCCCATATAACCCTCTTTTTATACCCTCCACCATAGTATGGAGGGTATATTAATTTTGTCATTCCGTTTGTAACTCATCGAAATATTCATTTCCGACCCTATAATGTATATATAGTCTTGATCAGGGTAAAATTCTAAGACGATCTTGCTATGTCCGTCCGTCCGTCTGTTGTAATCACGCTATCTTCTGAAGGAATTGAGATAGGGTTGTCTGTTGTCTGCAGGCAGGTCAAGTTCGACGATGGGATATATCGGTCCACTTTTAGGCATTGCTCCCATATAAGGGTATCCGTCCAATTTCGGTATTTTGGGGTTTTTGAGCGCGTTTTTCAGCCAAATTCGCTGAAATTTGGTACATTGGATAATTATTGGATACCAAATGTCGCAACAAAAAATTATAAGTATAGGTACACTTTTTCTGGTAGCCTCCATATAACCGTACCTCGTAATTTTCAGTATTTTGGGGGTTTTGGTAGTATTTTTCCACCGTGATTTGTTCCGCGTTTTGAGTTTGGCTCTAAGGCTCTATAGCGATATAAAAATTAGGAGGATAGCGATATAAAAATTAGAACGTAAGGTTCGATAATGAACTATAGCCCATGTGTGGAGGTTTCAGAAGGAGTGGACCGATATTCCCCATCTTCGAATTTGAATTATCAATTAAAAATTTCTGAAATTTGTATTTCGGTTTACATAATCCGTTTTTAGACATGTCGGTATAGGTACACTTTTTGGTATGTTCCCTTTATTTTCATTTTTAGTTCGGCCCGGCTGAACTTAACGCTTTTTCACATGTTTATATTAAAATAGTTATCTGATTTGTTACGAACTATAGCCGCATTTAGCCCTAGCCCCTGTGTGGAGGTTTCAGAAGGGGTGGGCCGATATTCCCCATCTTCGAATTTGAATTATCAATTAAACATTTCTGAAATTTGTATTATGGTTTACATTATGGTTTACATAATACGTTTTTATTTTCATTTCTAGTACCTGTCAGTGTATCTATGGTGGAGGGTATCCAAAGTTCGGCCCTGCTGATTTTAACGCTTTATCACTTGTTTGATATTTGTGTATATTGTTACGTTCTTGGATTTTACTCAATCCCGTGTAGACGTTGTTTTATTTAAAGTTCGTACTAAATAAAACGCGGGTTCTTTCTGATTACGAGTATTACAATGATTTTATTGACACAACTTTACATTACAGCTTTACGTTACTTGACGGTTTCAATTCGCGATCTGATTCACAACTGACTAACTGTCTTGCCATTTCTCCTATTTATATCAGCCTTGCCTGACGCTACAGAAGTTTCTAGACGATCTGGTAACACCTAGATTACGAACAATCTACCAATGCAACAAACACATAAAAACTTACATTGAGTGAACAATAACAACAACACATATACAGGCGAGGGAGTAACAAAGAAAGAGGAATTAAGCGATCATCAATGATGACGTTTAACAAGAATTGTTCGACAATAACAAAATAGACAATGAAAGAGGAAATGGAAGGATGTAGAAAAATCTATACAGTAGTGGTTGTTGTGAAGTTATTCGAATAAACTGCGTAGTAGAAATTTACGTTACAATTCAAATTCTTAAATTAACGGAATTCATCTAAATTAACTTAAATCTAAAGTTATATTCGTAACATTGCCACCGCTAAAGCCTGTTCGTCCCGAATAGGCACAGTTCCCGTTCCGTAGGGGGCCAGCCGCTCCAAATGTACAACTTTCATCCTCGACCTGGGACTGTCGCTCCTCTGGATGCGATAAACGACGTCATTTATTTTCGTGACAATCTTGTAGGGTCCTTCCCAGTGCGTTTGTAATTTGGGGCATAGTCCTTTCTTTCGTTGTGGATTGAACAATAGTACCAGTTGCCCTTCTTGAAACCCATTGGTATTTGCCGCTCGATCGTACCTTGCGGTTGCTAACCATTTTTATTCGATGGCGAACTGCATCGTGGACTTTACTAGAAGAGTTTTTACTGTCTTCATCTTGGTTCACATCGTCGTTTGGGGTAGCACCGAATATCAAAACGCCAGGTAGCTTTAATTCATTTCCGAACAGAACTTTGGCTGGGGTCCGGAATGTGGAATCATGTGGAATCGCTTGTTTCTATGGCCGAAATTATTTTGCCCAGAATGGGATCTCTTCGTTGTTCCGTCGACCAATCTTCATCCGACTCAAACTTCAATAGTCGGGCATCAACGATATTCTCTTTATTCTCAGCCTTTGAGCAATGCCTGCATTCTACCTTGCATGGCCGACGAGACAGGGCATCAGCATTACCGTGTTTTCCGCCTTTTCTGTGATCTATTCTGAAGTCATAACTCTGGAGCCTCTCGATCCAACGGGCTAGTTGACCTTCCGGATTCTTAAACTGCAGCAACCATTGGAGAGCAGCGTGGTCGGTCCTCAGCAGGAAATGCTGGCCATATGGGTATTTGTGGTAGAGTTTAACGCTCTCAAGGACATCAAGCAGCTCTCTCCTCGTCACACAGTAATTCCTCTCAGGCTTCGACAATGTCCGGCTGTAGTACCCGATGACTTTTTCCTTTCCGTCGATTTCCTGGGAAAGGCAAACTTGCCGCCAGGTATAGGGTATGCCAAAATGGGGGCTCTGCATAGCATGTCTTTGAGTTTTCTGAATGCCTCTTCTTGGTCGTTGCCCCACTGAAACCTCTGGCCTTTTTGCGTCAAGCGGTGTAGACAGGCGGCGATGTTGGCCAAATTTGGGACAAATCGACGGTAGTAGGTGCAGAGACCCAGAAAGCTTCGCAGTTCATGGAGATTTCGGGGCTGCGGCCAATCTCCGACGGCTTGGATTTTCTCCTTATCCGTCGATATGCCCTCCGGCGTCACGTGGTGCCCCAGGAACTTCACCTCTCGTTGGAAGAGACTGCACTTCTTTGGGTTTAACCTGAGGCCTGAAGACGGATGCTGTAGAACATCCTTTAAGTTCTTGATGTGTTCGTCGAAGTTGCGTCCCCGAATGGCATGACATTGAACTGCCAGAGACCTCCATTAACGCCAAACGCTGTTTTCTCTTTATCTTTTTCGGTGATCTCTACTTGCCAGTACCCACTCTACAGGTCGAGGGTGGAGAACCATGACGTCCCGGCTAATGTGTCCAATGTGTCGTCGATTCTTGGCAGCGGATAGCTGTCTTTCTTGGTGACATCTAATGGGTGTACTTTCATCGTAGCCCACGTTTAACGGAATTTCGACGTTAGACCAGGTCATCACACGCTCTTTCATATCCAGATTGATACCAAAAACAATCATAAAATCTGCGCCTATTATCACTTCGTCTATGATAACGACAACTATAAACTCGTAATTCTCCGACTTATTGGCAATAGTTAGTCTCAGGGTAATCTTGCCGTGTACTACCGCGGTCTCCCCCGTTGCTGTGCGCAGTCTGACTCCATTAATTTGCGTTACTTTTCCCTTTACCAGATCTGATCTTATGATGTACTTTGATGCGCCAGTATCTAACGTCAGAACTCGCTTATCAACATTGATGTACCCAGTTGTTGTCAGGTTGTGACTTTTCTGTTGTACTATTGCTATGGAGATTGTGGGGCCATCGTCGATGGGAGCCAGTTCATGCCCCGCTGGACTGGCTCGATTTAGTTTAACGGTGACTCATTGGTGGACTGTTGAGCCATTCTTCTACCATCTTTCGTTGGAGGTGGTGACGATGACCTGGATCGTTTGCGCTTAGCTCTGCATTCGCGCGCAATATGACCTGCTTTATCGCAGTTGTAGCATCTAACCCTGGGCTTAGTCATCCCTACTAACTTTGTTTCTTCTATTACCCGCCTCATGGCGATCGAGTTAACGAGAGATTTGGGTTCGCAATATTCGTTCTCCAGTTGGCGAATCTTGTGGGTCGGGGCTTAACAATTATTCTTGCCGTCTCTTGGGCAAGGGCAAACGACACAGTTTCGGCAAATGACGCATATGTTGCACATTTAATCTCAGGGTCCACCAATGGGTGATTCTCTTCTGGATACGTCATTAGCACCAAACGTTCCACCTCAGCTGCAAAGTCTTGTAACGTCTCGTTTGCCTTCTGTACTCTTCCCCTTAATTCCATAAGGTAGATGTTTTGTTTATGTTCGCCACCGTACTTACGTTCCAGAGCAGCAATAACATCTTCATAGTTGTTTCTAGAAGCGACAGGAATACTCTGCATAACATCAGCAGCACTGCCCTTCAATGCCAGAAGTAGTGCAACCGCTTTGTCGCTGTCGTTCCACGAATTTCGATCTGGTAACACCTAGATTACGAACAATCTACCAATGCAACAAACACATACAAACTTACATTGAGTGAACAATAACAACAACACATATACAGGCGAAGGAGTAACAAAGAAAGAGAAATTAAGCGATCATCAATGGTGACGTTTAACAAGAATTGTTCGTCAATAACAAAATAGACAATGAAAGAGGAAATGGAAGGATGTAGAAAAATCTATACAGTAGTTGTTGTTGCGTAGTTATTCGAATAAACTGCGTAGTAGAAATTTACGTTACAATTCAAATTCTTAAATTAACAAAATTCATCTAAATTAACTTAAATCTAAAGTTATATTCGTAACAATATTTATTATAAGTAATCATGTCTGTCTTGATCTTATATTAATTCGAAGTGTGATTTCCTATCCTCGAAAATTTACTAAGCTACCTTCTTGATCTAATATCTGTACTTTAAGACGACATATTTCATGTAGTTTACAGGCAAATAAATGAGATTTAATGGTCTCGCAGCTAACTTATAGCCCGGAGGAACATCTAAAGCAAATTCAAGTAAGATATGAGCAGGTTAATTATTCATAAATGACCCAGTTACAATGTTGCAGTATATTTGTATAACATTAACCTTTAAAATATTTACTGGAAAGTTGGATACATGTTTTTGTCTGGGCTCAGTTAAACCAAAGAGTTTTGCAATAGATTTATCCTTATTAGAGAATAGTAGATCATGAGGTTTCTATTGTAATGTGTTATTTCTATTTGTTCTATTTTCTATTTCTAATGTGTTATTGTTGGCTTTAATGTTAATATTTCTATTTATGTGCAGATTTTTATAAGGGGTTTCTAAATAGTTAGCGATGTCTTGTAGCTCATATGATCCTATTGGTATCTTTATTATTTTATCACAAATCTGAAACAAATTATTATCATCATCCACATTTGGTATTGAGTTGTATGTTTGTAAATCAATTAAACTGCACTCATATTCAACATCCCCTAATTCTATAGGCGATGAATAATTTGAGCGTAAAATTGAACCGGCAAAAGTGAATGTTCTTGACATTACTAGATTATTAATAAAAAAAATAGAACACTGTGTATATATATTTTTATATAGTTTTTTTTTTACTGAAAATCATGTATCTTTAATTATATTACTATAGGCGATGAATAATTTGAGCGTAAAATTGAACCGGTAAAAGTAATTTTCTTGACATTGCTAGATTATTTTTTAAAATAAATTAGAACACTGTGTATACATATTTTTATATAGTTTTTTTTTACTGAAAAACATGTATCTTTAATTATATTACATTATTTTTATCAATCAATGTATTATGCTTGTTTGAAAACCCCAACCATTTAACATAAACTCTATCACACTTATTGATTAATTTGAAATATAATATTATTGAGTGGTAGAAAATTGAACCCGCCGTTAGATCTTGCTCACTACCTTTACATACGTCTGTGAGTATTTCATACTTAAGACTAAAGGTAGTAGCAAAATCTAACGAGTAACTTTGCCTAAGAGCCGCTTTGCGACATCTTAGCTTTTGACACAAACACTTGTAGAAAAGAGTTTGCATGAACGCAAACATTGGTCCAATCGAGCCGGATTGTTTTTAACGAAAACTAACCCATCTCCCTTTTTTCCTTTACAAGACATATTCGACATCGTCGAGGACAACAACACAACGATCAACGATCATCACCATATTGTCATCTCAATTACTTTCAAATATTAATTTAACAACAACACAGGTGTTTAGCTCAGAAGGGCTCCGCCGATGGGAGTCGGTACGCCGAATGCGTCGAGCAGTGGACCGTAAGGAGGGGGTGTATAAATAGCCGTGTGCCGTAAAAGTAAATAACGAAAGAATAAAACACAGAGGTTTCTTACTAAATAGTTCAATGCTTTATTGATAGGTTGAGTAGTGGTAACGAAATTACCTTTCTAGGCACAACGATATGCGTAGTTGTCTGTCCGACTGACAGATTGAAACCCCTTGATGCTTAAAGAAGGCGGCAAAACAAGTGACAAGTAATTACTCGTTAAAATGTCAACGGCGCACGCTGGGTTGAGCGGTAGGCAAAGTGGCGTTTAATTCAAAAAATGAACTTTAACTTTAATAACCGTTTTTTGTACCGAATGAAAGATAAAATTCTACATCACTAATTGCCAAAATAAAAGTTCTTAGTTGTTTACTTTATTTGTAGTGTGTCTTCAAAGTTCAGTAATTATTATTATTTTTGCGCGCATTGGTTAAAAATGAAAATTTGCATATTTCCAGTAATAATTTTTGTAATAAAGACTTCTAAAAGTGAAAATTTAATTATGGAGCCGTCTACTTCAGGTGTTTGAGCATATGAAAAATATTTGTTTGTTTAGATAAATGTTTTGGAAATATAAAAAAATATATAAGGAAAATGCTCCAAAATTGAGATATTTTTGATGTTTGTATTGGATTTCAACTGAATTATCAGTGAAACTTAGTAAAACTGCTTATATTTTCTTAAAATATGATGTGTAAGCCTATAAATTCCAGAAAAACTTTTTGCCGCTTTGGTGCATTTTTTGAATTATTAAAGAATTTGTAAAATAACCCAGCTAAATGAAGAATCACAGGAAGCCAGAAATAAGGACTTCAAAACACTTTGGGAACACTTTTCCGGTAAATTCATTCGGGGAAAATGCAATAGAAGACGTCTTTAATAGATTTCTTTTAAGTTCAGATCCATTTATTTCGAGCAAGAGGAAGAGTTGTAAAAAGAAAATACAGCAAATGCCTCAGACTGCTTTGGACTTACTTATCCTTACCCAAAAGGAAAATGATAATGGTGGCGAAGATGATGAAGATTATATTAACGAATTTTATGATGACTAACAAGTAAGTGATTACTATTAAGTAAATTAATTTTATAATTGTTGTGAAGTAAATGATGATTCTGAAATTAATAATACTGTTAAAATAAATGAAATGAAATAAATAAAAAACCGTACAAATATATTTTTAGTTATTTTTTCCTGTAATGGTTGTTTGTTTTATTTTTATACTAAGTTTTTTGTTTATGAATATAGATCAATAAGATATAATAATATTTTCTAATATAACTTTTTTAAAATATGTGGAATTATGGAATTTGAAGAAAAAATCGGATTTTAATTTAAAATTTTGGGGATATAAATACAGATTAAAAATATATTAATTATTTTTTTTTAAGAACAATTCGTTTTTCCTAAAAGCACATTAAGTATGCTCTAATTTTTAATTACATTTCCTAATTTATCATTTTTCTTTGAATAGTTATAGCGAAAATTGTGATATAAGACCACTTTTTTCAAAATACAAAAAAGGCCATAAAATATTGCGTTTAAGTGGGGAATATGAAAATAAAAACCCAAATAAAGTAAAACACAATTATATTAGAATTTGTCCAATAGAATATTGGCGTTTTATTGTCGTAAACAATATTACCTTTTTATTACAATTTGTGTTGGTATGCTCTGTGCTAGCTTAGTGGACGAAATCCTTCAAGCGTAGTTTGACATTTTTCCTAGACAGACTGATGCAAAGGCGTGCGCGTAAACAACAAACGCCAGTGATTTGACTTTGACAGCAATACTTTGCCCCGAATGCGCAAAGTTGCAATATAAGGTAAAAAGACAAATAAATAGAAATCTAAATAATAATTTTAATTAAACATTGCCGCTGCCGTTGCAACATCCAGCTATGTTGCAAAGATAAAAGAAATATATTGATCTCAATAAAATATTGAAATAAAAAGGCGTTACCGTCAGTAGTGGACATTTTAATAACTTTTTTCTTTTCATTTTTTCAAATATATTTATGCTGTGCAAATTAGCGCTCGTAGAGCAGAGAGGACAATAGAAGATTGACCTCGAAGGCAGCATAAAATTAGTAGTTTTCGGTTGACTGCCGATTGGAATCCATTTTCGATATACCTATACTATTGTATGGTGCAAGGATCTAATGTGATCCGCTCTATGAGCATCACCGACAACGTTTTAAGGTGCAAGAATTCATGCTGATCCACTCAATGAGCATCACCGTTAATCTTTTAAGGTGCAAGGATTCAGCCGATTCACTCTATGAGCATCACCGTTAACGTTGACAAAGCTATAGATAGTATCGAAAATCGAAGGTGGTAGATATGCAGCAGCTTAATTTAGTTGTAGGCATCGGCCAGAGAAACCTTGAGCATCATAATTTTAAATTGTTTCATTCCTAGACTTGCGGACGTCATCCTCAGTAAGGAGTCTTAAAAATCTTATTTATATTTCCTTATCTACGAGAAAGAGAGAAGATTTTAATGTTTAAAGGGAACAACTTAACCACAGGTCGTATTTCGAGATTTGTAAAACGGCCTAATAACCACGAAGTGGCAGGAAGTTGTTCGTGTCGATGTGCCACAGATCATCCGTTCCAATATCGCGTTTTATACCGGAAGTATAATGATTAATTCAACTAAAACGATATCCGAAGGAGATTGACTATTAATGGTGCCGATAGTTGATGTAGACAAATGAATTAAGAAAACGTGCATTCGTATATATAAAAAAAAACATAATACATTTTAAAAACATAAGGTATTGCAATAATAATATGCCATGGATTTTACCTGTAAGGTGATTTAACTTAAATATATTTATTTTGTTTTTGCAAAATAGTCAGGCTTAATCCCAGTTTGTTGTTTTTATAAAAAACAACTATTTATTCGTGGGGAATGTATGGCATTGTCCGCCGAGGGGTAAGGCAGGGAAGACTATAGTTTCGAATCTCGCCACTGATCCTCATCAGTTCCCTTAGTTTTTTGTTGGGATATTCTCCCCAGAAGCTATTAATAGCTTCTTTACAAAAAACCTTTCAAACCCAAATGTCTCTTGTGACAATTCGAAGTTCTTACGTTACCAGCGATACGACCCCAATGAGAAGTTCGTTTCGTTGGCGCCTGACTTCGTGGTCAACAAGGCATTTACAGACAACTACAATACATTTCCCACTGCTATATGTCGTCACTTTGTGACGAATGCACATAACGTTGTTGTTGGTATTGCTAGTTAAAGCAATAAACCAAACAGTATGACCGTGCCTCGTCTACAACTTCAGTAGTGTTTGGCGGGTTATTTGGGATACCATTTGTATTTTGTTTTTGCAAAATAGTCAGGATTCATCCCAGTTTGTTGTTTTTATAAAAAACAACTATTTATTAGTGGGGAATGTATGGCATTGTCCGCCGAGGGGAAGGCGGGGAAGACTATAGTTTCGGATCTCGCCACTGATCCTCATCAGTTCCCTTAGTTTTTTGTTGGGATATTCTCCCCAGAAGCTATTAATAGCTTCTTTACAAAAAACCTTTCAAACCCAAATGTCTCTTGTGACAGAAGCTATTATTAGCTTCTGGGGAGAATATCCCAACAAAAAACTAAGGGAACTGATGAGGATCAGTGGCGAGATCCGAAACTATAGTCTTCCCTGCCTTACCCCTCGGCGGACAATGCCATACATTCCCCACTAATAAATAGTTTTTTTATAAAAACAACAAACTGGGATTAAGCCTGACTATTTTGCAAAAACAAAATACAAAAACTAAAATAGGGTCCCAGCTTTCAGTTGAAATGTCGTAGATTGACATAGCAGAAATGCATCCATTTATTCTGCGTTGTAATTTTTTCAAATCGGAACTAGTTTCGGCTTCTATGACCGAAAGGTCAAAAATAGACTTGATTTGGTTATTAACGAGAATACGGACGTTGTCATATGTTTCTCTTAAGGCTTTCCATGCTAAATTAAAACTTTTATGAGTGAGTGGAAATTTGGAAACAATATCTCGCGCCTCACCGTTAGTTTTCATTACTAAATGACACAATTGTTCTATGTCGCTAACCCGAGCATTATTTATGTACACTGCGGAAAATAAATCTCTAAATGTAGGCCAAGACTGAAAATCACCATTAAATATGTCTATGTCACATGGGGGAAGATTTATACTATGAAGTAAAGGATGGAGACGAAATCTCGACATAATTTCCTGTTTGGTGCGTAACACCTGAAAAGAGGTTAAG
>NW_026874000.1:0-15423 GCF_032173495.1 Musca vetustissima | reverse complement strand
TTTCATGTGGTATTAGTATATATCCATACCCATTGTAGTATCGTATGTCATTCATATCATATATCATTCCGTGATATTGAAAGGGTAAAACACATTTGCGGAAACATTTCTATTCAGGACCAAATTTTGTATAGCTCCTACATACGGTCCCGCACCATTTTCGGTTTTGTAAAGAATTTGACGGAATGGATGGATCATGGATTTGGCTTAATGCAATAAAAAGGCGCCATATATATTTCCCGTTTAATTTTCAGTATGTTGAAGTTCTTACTCCCCGTTTTCCAATCTACTACACATACTGTGTAACATAGTCCCCATATAAATGTCCCGGCCGATTTAAGGAATCTACATATTAGGAAGTACAAAAGTTCGATCTTAACAATGATTTTTCATGGTATTAAATATATCGGTAGTTGACATATTGAAGTAACATCATGAGACTCTTTGTTATAACAAATGCTTTTTATAGTTGTTCTCTTTCAATATGAACTTAATTTTCTCTGTGATACACATATGCGATTAAAGACATTGACCAACGATTAGGCATATAACCACCATATAATGGTACATTTTAGGTACTTCAATAACAACATGTTCCTATTATTATTATTTTCAAGAAGAATAATCTAGGGTATGTGTCTTAGAACCAGAACTCTTTTCTGAATCTTCAGATTTTCATCCTTGCATTTGTCCCAAAATGTACGTGAATTTTATGGAAAACGTGTACATACAATGATCGCGTATATTTATAAATTATTGATTTGCATTCTCAGAAAAAAAGTTTCGTTACAATGTCAATTGAATAAAATAAAATATTTTGAAAATTTTCAATATTTGACAAATTAAATATTGTTTTTCATAATATTTTTTTTCAAAATATTTTTTCTTTTTTGCAAATTTTTCGCGATTTTTAAATTTTTCTCACCTTTTAAACCTTCCCTGGAGCTCTACGAATATTTTAAGACTAAGATAAGAAAAATCCGTTCAGCCGTTCTCGAGTTTTAGCGAGACTAACGAACAGCAATTCATTTTTATATATATAGATAGATTGTATATTAATGAATTGTAAATAAATAAATAAGAAAATTTATGGTTCTTAATAGATCGCGTTGAAATCATCTGTACCGATGTATTTTTTTAGGGTGCACACCGAAATCGGATGCGCATTAATGGCATATGAAGTTTTCGGAAATTATTCGCGTTTTACGAGTTTTTGGGTATTTCAATGCAACATGTAGTACATGTTAGCCGTCAAATCGAATTTCGCAAAATATATAGGGATTGGAAGATAAACTGCCGTACTTCCTGGAAACCGCATGCGCATCAAATGATTTTGAGAATTACGCGATTTAGACGCAATTTAAAATTTATATTTCATAATATAGTTTTACTTTAAGATTTATTCTTATTTATAGAACCCCAAGATTTATCGGAACGGTCTTGATATAATCCGCAAGGCGTATTCTTATACACAAAAAGTGTTTATTATACCCTTCACCACACTGTGGTACAGGATATTATGTCTTTGTGCATATGTTTGTAACAGGCAAAAGGAAACGAGATAGACACATGGTTCCTTTTGAGAATATGCATAGAATAACTTTCTTAGTCGATTTTCGCATGTCCTTCCGTCAGCCCGTCCATGTATTTTTGTGAACAAAGTACAGGTCGCATTTATGATCCGATTTGGATGAAATTTGGAATATCTCACTTATTTGGCCCAAGGACGAACCCTATTGAAATTGGGAAAGATAGGTTCAGATTTAGATATAGTTCCCATATATATTTTCGTCCGATTTAATGTAAATGGTGCACCGAAGTCCTTATATAACTCTCGATTTGCACGAAATTTGGCACAGCGTAATGAATTAGGTATAGAATGATGTGTGTTAAGTTTCTTGGAAATCGGTCTAGATTTAGATATAGCTCCCATATATAGTTTCGTCCGATTTAATGCAAATGGTGCACCAAAGTCCCTATATATCTTTCGATTTGCACGAAATTTAGCACAGCGTAATGAATTAGGTATGGAATGATGTGTGAAAATCGGTTTAGATTTAGATATAGCTCTCAAGTATATTTTCGTCCGATTTAATGTAAATGGTGCACCAAAGTCCCTATATATCTTTGGATTTGCACGAAATTTGACACAGCGTAATGAATTAGGTCTAGAATGATGTTTGTTAAGTTTCGTGAAAATCGGTTTAGATTTAGATATAGCTCCCATATTTATTTTCGTCCGTTTAAAGGTAAATGGTGTACCAAAGTCCCTTAATACATCTCGGTTTGCACGAAAATAACCACAGTGTAATGAATTAGGTCTAAAATGATGTGTGTTAAGTTTCCTGAAATCGGTTCAGATTTAGATATAGGTTCTTTATCTGACCAAATGAAAAATTTACTATCGGTTGCAGAATGACATGTTCATGGATCCAATTTCATTTTATTGGTCCTTTAAGAATGCGACGTCTGTTAGGATTCATATGTTGAATATACCCCAAGTGGTGAAGGGTATCATATAGTCGACCCCATTCCGTCATTACTACTTTCCTTACTGGTTTTTATATATGTCAATTTTTCGACGAAATTCGGGTAAAATAGCAGAATAACCCCAACATTTTTTCTGACATTTTTTGTATAAAGTTAAAAAATAAATATGATTACAATATTTTTTCGAACCAAAAACAAAAATTTAAATTTAGCATAGGTTGCAGAAAGGCGTGCGTATGTTCCTTCGAGGGCATGAAATTGTTAGGACCAGCTCGACGTTACTACTTTCCTTACTGGTTTTAAATTTGCATATTTAAAAGTATGTTTTAATTTTTTTAAACAACGTTACGATGTATATATATATATATATAACTAATACGAATGTGTATGTATTGACGAACTATTGAACTACAGAACTAAAATAACGAATTTGTTCATTCAAGAGAGCTGAACTAAAACGAGCGATCTTTTTAATAAATTAGAAATTACAACTCTATATTATACGCTCCATACAGCGTACCGTAATTTGGTATACCAGGTTGTAGGTGGATCAAAAACTTTTTTGCCGGAAAATATGGACAAATGCCGGCATGGCCATATGTAAGGAAACTTCTTCAAAAGAATTGTCTACAATTTGATATTTCGGGTTCTAAGAGGGTGTAAAACGTAATTACGGAAATGTTTCGATATATATCTACATTTTTAAGTATATTGTTTACTCCATGCTTCGTTATCAGCACATTGAAAATCCGAATAAAAATAACAAAATATTCATATTTACAAGTTTTTAATTAAATTTTAACTAGATTTAAAATTAATGTTGCTCTTCGGTAATTTGGAGATTTTGGTGGCCATTGTGTGCAGGAAATGAAGGGAGGAACCTCATTTTGTAACCATACATGGGTGGCGCGTGCTGAGTGCGATGGTGCTGGGTCCTGTTGGAATGTCCAAGGTCTGTGGCCAAAATGTTAGCGTGCCCAAAGCTTTAATACACCCGCTAGAATATTTTCGCGATACTAATCGTCATTTATTCTGATGACACGGTCGATTTATACGAGCTAAGAGCGACCATAGGCTGTTATGTCGGCCCACACCATCACTTTGGCCTGCTGGACAACGAATGTTTTCTCATCGGAGAAAACCAAATTCGGCAGTTCACCAGTGTCGGCCAAGCAAAGAAACTCTTTAGCTATTTTAAGTCTATTTTCATTCTGTTGCGGTGTAAGTTCTTCCACTTTTTGGAATTTCAATGGTTTTACCTCATTTTACAATATTTCCGATATGTTTAGCTCAAGGACAATTTTTCTGCCACTGCGACGCGGGTTACGATCAAGTCGCTTCTCTACTTTTCGAACCATTTATGCTTATGTTGCAGTTTTCTTCCGTCCACTTCCTACGCTTCCAGTATTACGGTAACGAGCGATGGTACGAGACACAACAGATTTATTCACATTTAAATGCTGGAGTGCTCTAACGATAACCACTTGTGGTTTTCCAGCCAAATATAAAGAAATCACACTCTGTTGCTTGAATTCCATCACGAATATTTTTTTTCTGGGAAATTCTCACCAAAATGCTTTTGTAGCTTGTAAACAATATAGTGAGCTGTCACTGTAATAATTTTAACAGCTGACTGACTAGTGGCTTAGAAATGACAGCAGTCCGAAGTTGGTTGCAATTTTTTCCTCACACCCTGTATGGTGTATAAGGTGTGTAGTTGAATTATCTTCTTGCAGTAGTTTATGGCCTGCGATCAGAAAATGTTGACTTAACTTATGACAGCTGTCAACTAAAGTTAATTAATACCTGGAATTAGTGTGGTTTTAACTATTTAAATTAGTCACGAATTACCTGTTTGTAACACTAATAAAAATTGTTTAAAGTGGTAGACAATGGCCGCGAGAGAGGCTGGGGAAATCTTAACATTGGATTTCCCCATATTCATTAGAATTCCTGTAACTAAATGTTTGTAAAATTTAGCTTAAAACTGCATAATACCAAACTGTAGCGTTTGGTAGTCAATTAACTGTAAGAAAGGTTTGCAGTTACTAGAAATAAGCATAAGGTTTATTGGTGCAATATACAACCAGTAAGGAAAGTAGTAAGTCGGAAGGGGCCGACTATATGATATCCTTCACCACTTTGGGTATATTTAACAGATGTATCCTAACATGTCATTTTGAAACATATACAAAATTTTTCATTTGGTCAGATATAGAGTTGATTCTAACAATGAGACAAAATTACGTAAATCAATTTAAAGCAAATATAAATCGGACACCCGTTTTTTTTTTGATGTCTGTTATCTTAAAATCTGACGAAAATATATATAAAAGCTATACGAAATCTAAACCGATTTCACCGATACATGTCACAGGTTATGTTATACTAATTTCAGTACGTTTTGTCCATATGGGCACCATTTGAAGTTCTCGGTGCATCCTTTACTTAAAATCGTGAGAAAATATACATCGGAGCTCCAAATCTATACCTATTTCAACAAAACTACTAGTGCAAAATGTTGTAGCAAACGGTCTCTCTTGGGGTCTTTGGTGCACATTTTCCCTAAAATCGGCCGAAACTATATCTAGGAGCTATATCTATATCTGTGCAAAACGTTGTACTAATCGGACTCAACTGGGGAGTTTGGTGCAGCATTTATATCGAATTACTAGGTTATACGAATTTCACTACGTTATTCAAAATGTGGTGTCAATTTTGTGTCAAATCGGACGGAAATATATATATATATATATATTTAAATCTGAACAGATTCCAACGAGACCTGCCAGATATTAATTTATTGTACAAAATTGAGTGGCAATCGGACAAACTTTGGGTCTTTAGTGCGCAATTTACATATAATCGAAAGCAAATATATAGGCGCTATATCTTAATCTTAACCGATTTTTAGCACACATAATTCTAGACTTTATTTAGTACGCCCATATCGAAAGAAATAAAGGTAATTTGGGCCAACATTCATATTAAATCGGAAAATATATATGGGTTATATGGTTATATCTAAATCTTATATCTAAATCTGAACCGATTTTCAGGAAACTTAACACTCATCATTCTAGATTTAATTCAGTACGCTGTGCTAAATTTCGAGCAAATCGAAGTTTATATAGGGACTTTGGTGCACTATTTACCTAGACCAAATTTCGTGGAAATCGAAAAATGTATAGGTACTTTGGTGGATCATTATTCTTGAATTGAATGAAAATTTATATAGGAGCTATGTCTAAATCTAAACCGAGTTTTCCCAATTACTATAGGGTTCGGCATTGGGCCAGATAAATAAACTGTGCCAAATTGCATCCACTTCGAATCAATTTAACAATTTTACATGGACACCTCCTGTAGGAGGTGTAGTAAAGTCGAACGGAGCCGAATATATTATATGATTCACCGCTTTGGGTATATACAAGAAATGCTCACATGTACATAGCATCTTTGGATGACCATTAAAATGGAATCGGATGAAATAGAATTTGTGATCTACATAGATATTTAAATCAATAAAAAACCATGTAAATATCATTCTGAAAACTATATATATATATATATATAGGTTTGTCCGATTCCAGAATAGGTCACCCAAGTCAGAATATTTGACCGATTGAGACAACATTTTGCAGAGCGTATTAACTTCAGTCCACATTGACGCATGTGAATTTTTGTTAAAATCGCCAAACTCCAAAGGTTTGTCTGATTGAGACAAAAAATTAAATACCGTAGAGAACTGTTCCTAGAATAACGCACATTTTAATTATGTCTTTTGGAATTTGCCATACAACTCCGATCCCAGAAATTTGGCTCAAGAACGAACCCTTTTGAAATTGGTGAAAATCGGATCAGTTTTAAAAATAGCTCGTATATTTATTGTTACAATGTTACATTTATTATTAAATCAATTTTGAAAATTGTTTGTTTATTATTATATATCAGTACCTGATATTTATATATACAAATATTCTTTTAAACTATAGCTATATCTAAATGTTAACTAATTTTGTTACAACTCAGTTTCCTCCAAAGCCGATGTAACAAGGTCCATTTGTTTTTTAGACATTGTTTTTGAGGTGTAGGTTTTATTTAAATCGATTTCGTCTGAGGAATCCAGGACATCATAGAACTCATCGCCGCTGTCGCTCTCCATAGATTGATAATCACTCAGATCAAATTGGACAGCGTCATCTTTTAATGCTGGAGCGACACATTGCATGTGTGTGAAGTTGGTCATTTTTTCATGTTCAAAACCTTTTTTGCCAATAGCTTGAATAAATTCGGTTGCTGATTCAAATTTGATGGTGGAATTGAAAATGCTGTATTTTTCCATTTCGCGCTCTTATTTAGAAATTAGAAATTATAATATTACTTGTTGTACCTTGAATGCTGTATTCGAAACTGACTGATATTAGGTGAGTGAAATGATATTATATACGAAAACACTTGTTAAGTGCCTAACTCAACAGGTAAAAACTGTTGAGCGATCATAAAATCCTAAAGTATTTTTTCGCCCTAATATTACTAACACATTTCATTTGAAGTTAGTTAATACCTGTTATTAGCGAAGGACGCATTGGCGTTAATTACTTAGCCGTAATGGTAAATCATATAGAAATATGCACACGTTCCCAAATGTAATCATGATCTAACTAATTACTTTCAGGGCACCTAACTTAAAGATTGACCACTTTCAAAATACTAAATTACTTTCAGCTTTATCGATAAAACCCTCATTATTTTATCATTGTAGAATATGAATTCAGTGGAAGCAGCAGTATTGTGAATCAATATTGAATAGTTTTTTTAATAAGGAGGCTCAATTCGCAATACATAACCTCAATCGATTTGTATACCCTCAATATTCTTTTAATCACATTTTAAATGCAATATCAGGAGAATGTAATATGTGTAGCAAAGCTACATTAAATTCGAGTATAGGGTCAGTACGGCAACTACTTCTGGTACACCAAATGATAGCAACATATACATTATAAAGCGAATGGTCTTTGGTCTGAACTGGCACTGGCACTATGGACCAAGAATCCAATCTTCGGGCAAAAGTCAATTTCAGGTACCGTTATATGAGGATCTTCGGGGGTACCCTTATATGAGGACTACCAGAAAAATTGACCGATATTTATATTTTTTAAAGTATAAATTGGTTAGCAATAAGAACTCAAAATACCAAATTACAGCGAATTCGGTTGAAAAAACGCAATCAAACCCAAAACCACCACTTTGGGTATATTCAACAGATGAATCATAACAGACGTCGCATTTTTAAAGGACCAGTACATTAAAATTGGAACCGTAAACATGTCATTCTGCAACCTACACTAAATGTTTCACTTGCTCACCTATAGAGTTGCTCCTTACAACGGGACAAAATTATGGAAATCTATTTAAAACTATTTAAAAAACCAGTGAGCGGAGCAGTATAGTCGGACTGGGCCGACCATATAATACCCTACACAACTTCCACGAAAATCTAACTTTGCGTTATTTGCACCCTCTTGAAACCTGAGTAAAGGTCAACAAATATTACTAATATTCAGTAGACGAGGGCGGTACTTTGTGATGTTGGGCCTTCAATTGTGGCCTATAGATAGACACATACACACACAAAATGTTAAGTTTTCGGTCCACTTCATCCAAAAATTATTATCTGATCATCACCGAAAGTTATAGGCGTTGTCCTTGACCATAACTGGAATCTCATGGACATTTTCAAAGCGATCAGCGCTACATTTCCGCCCTCTAGTATGGTTTTGGGTTACTAAATAATGTCTGAATTCGTAAGCACCTGTAAATATTTAAGTGTAGCTCCCACATCTGAGTACATACGACCATATATTTGGTATCAATTTAAAGGTCAACCACTCCTCTTGAACATACTGTCAACTTTTTTAGGTCTAGGTACTTCAGGGGCATATTAATACGCCGTAGAATACAAATTTTGTCATTATTCACACAAAAGTCAGGGTCCATTTGACCCGCTAAATATTGACCGATCTTTATCAAAACTGGCATGCTTATTCTTTGGCTCGATCCCCTTCTCCATGCAAAAATTCGCGGTGTTTGGGCCATAATTGCGGCCTCTGGAGCGACCAGAAAATCGGACAAAAATAAAGTTTTTGGTCCATTTCATCCCCTAAATATTAACCGATCTTTTCCAAAAACAATAGGGGTCTTCATTGGCCAGAACCCATTCTACATGCAAAATTTCGTGAACATTGGTCCATAACTGTGGGCTGTATCGTGTTTACAAATTATGTCTAGACACACATGTCTAGATCAACTCAGCTAGTCGAGATATGACCGGTATACTTAAAGGTGGGTCTAGGACCAATATTTCGCGGCGTTACAAACTTTTGGGGCTGCACAAAGCTATAATACCCTGACAACATAGTTGTGTAGGGTATAAATATAAATCGATCACCCGTATTTTATTTCGTTAAACATCTGATAAATACGAGGAGTTTGTTGCACCTATGTCTAAATCTGAACCGACTTCAACGAGACTTGACAGATTCATTTATATTAACTACAGTTCATTTTACAAAATTGTGTGGCAATGAGACAAGCATTGGGTCTTTAGAGTAAAATTTACATAAAATCGGGAGAAAAAATATAAAGGAGCTATATCTAAAACTGAACCGATTTCCACGAAACTTACCACACATCATTCTAGACTTAATTTAGTACGTCATGCTCAATATTGAGCAATTCGGTACACAATTTACCTTAAGGGGACCCCCCCCCCATTCTCGTGGTCAAAAATTTTGTTGATATAAATCGAATCTACACTAATTATAGAATGTGCCTACAAAATTTCAAATGAAAATCTCAAGAACTCTTGGAAATATAGCCGATTAATTGTGTCAGTATCAAGTGACGGCTAAAGGGCTTCTCAAACTTTAAACGCGTTTTTCTCTAAACATTTTTTTGCGAATGGCGGGAACGATAACTCAAAAACTAATAACCCAATCGATTTCAAATTTTTACACGTTTCTCTGTGAGTGTATAGCTATTTTATTAATTTTAGAGCGAAGTCAATAATCCTAGTTCATACGAGAGCCAGACATGTACTCTTTCTAACACCGTCGGAATTTTCGGATTCCGATATTCCAGTGAGGAGCTATCATGCCCGCCATCAAAAATAAGGACTTTTCTTTAATTACAAAAAACAACAACAAAATATTTTTGTAAATTATTTTTCATCTATTTTAAATCTTCAATTATATATGTGTAAAATTACAAACCTTAACAAGCATTGGTATTGATTTACCAACCCATTGAAAATCTTAAAAAATTAAAATCGAGAATTGGTTCCCTTAAATCGGACGAAAACATTTTCATTGCATATGGGAGCTATATCTAAATCTGACTTAATTCATTACGCTGTGCCAATATTCGTGCAAATCGAAAGATATATAGGGACTTTGGTACACCATTTACCTTAAATCGGACGAAAATATATATGAGAGCTATATCTAAATCTGAACCGATTTTCAGGAAACTTAACACACATCATTCTAGACCTAATTCATTACGCTGTGCCAAATTTCTTGCAAATCGAAAGATATATAGGGACTTTGGTACACCATTTACCTTAAATCGGACGAAAATCTATATGGGAGCTATATCTAAATCTGAACCGATTTTCAGGAAACTTAACACACATCATTTTAGACCTAATTCATTACGCTGTTCCGAATTTTGTGCAAATCGAAAGATATATAGGGACTTTGGTACACCATTTACCTTAAATCGGACGAAAATATATATGGGAGCTATATCTAAATCTGAACCGATTTTTCCAAATTTCAATAGGGTTCGTCCTTGGGCCAAATAAGTGACATATGCCAAATATCATCCAATTCGGATCATAAATGCGACCTGTACTTTGTTTACAATTTAACATGGACAGACGGACGGACAGACGGACATGCGTAAATCGACTCAGAAAGTGATTCTATGCGTATTCTCAAAAGGAACCATGGGTCTATCTCGATTATTTTTGCCTGTTACAAACATATGCACAAAGACATAATACCCTGTACCACAGTTTAATGAAGGGTTATAATACCGAAAATAGGGGTACCTTTGTATGGAGCCTGCCTAACAAAATTGACTTATATTTATAATTTTAAGTGCAAAAAAAAATACTTATTTTAAATTTTAAGTGGATAGATTTGCTACCTAATAAAAACTAGTCTTATAAATGTCAACGAATTCAGTTAGGCAAAGCGCTAAAGAATCACAAAATACCGAAAATTGGGGGGTACCCTTACATGGTGGCTATGCCTAAACATAGACTGAACTACGTGCAGACAAAAGACAACCCTATGCAAAATTCCAGCACCCTATCTCAATTCCTTCAGAAGATAGTGTAATTACAACAGACAAACTGATTGACAAAATTAATATACAAAACGTGTTGAAATTCTCCAACAAACCGATTAATGGGGGTACCATCCTATTGGGACAGGGGGGGGGGTGGGGGGTTTGAACACCGCTCATAAAATCTCGGTTTAAAATTTTTCCGACCCGCAACAAAATTTGTATATGGTAATCTTGTTCTCTAGAAACGTAAATAAGTTTGGCTAGCTTTACAGCCGCCCCCAGGGGGGCAGTTTTGAACATATTGACTTGGTCCAGTAAAACAGTAATAACATATTTAAATCGAACTTAAAGTATGTCATCTGTACGAGGGCGGTTTGAGAACTTCTTAGAGAATATTTAGTTTTTCGAAAATATTTTTATTTTTCAATATAATCCCTTGAAACTTCAATACACTTAGTCTAACGCTTTTCTAGCAATTCTACCCCTTGATTAAAATAGTCTTCCTCAAGGTCTTCAAAATAGTGGTTTACAGCTGTAATTGTATTTTCATTTGATGTAAAGATTTGGGAACAAGTAAAAGTCACTTGAAGCTTAATCAGGAGAATAAGATGGGTGGTCAACCAACTCGTACTTTAATTCGTTGATTTTAGCCATTGTTAAAACACACTTGTGCGCTGGTGCGTTGTCTTAATGAAAAATTATTTTTTTTGTGTGTCATTTGATCCAAAAAGTTTAAATAGTACTCTGAATTTATTGTTTTACCCCTTTGCTGATAGTCAATCAATCAAATAAAATACCTTTGATTGTTGTTGTTGTTTTTGGACGTCCACTAGTAGTGCTTGTACTACCACGTTAAATTCATCAACCATTTTTTTTTACAGTTGCATATTAAGGGGACCCCCCATTCTCGGGGTCAAAATTTTTGTTGATATAATTCGAATCTACACTGATTAAAGAATGTCTCTACAAAATTTCAAGTGAAAATCTCAAGAACTGTTGAAGATATATCCGATTTATTGTGTCAGCATCAAGTGACGGCTGAAGGGGTTCTCAAACTTTAAACGCGTTTTTCTCTAAACATTTTTTTGCGAATGGCGGGCACGATAACTCAAAAACTAATGATCCAATCGGTTCCAAATTTTGCAACGTTTCTCTGGGAGTGTATAGCTCTCGTATGAACTAGGATAAAGCCAATCGGTGAAGATCTTCCTTATTTTTTAACTTGGTTTTTGGTAAAAAATCGGCGATTTTTCAAAAATATTTTTTCAAAGGTCCGCCATTTTGTTAATTTTAGAGCGAAGTCAATAATCCTAGTTCATACGAGAGCCAGACATGTACTCTTTCTAACACCGTTGGAATTTTCGGATTCCGATGTTCCAGTGAGGAGTTATCATGCCCGCCATCAAAAATAAGGACTTTTCTTTAATTACAAAAAACAACAACAAAACAATAACTAATTTTTTTTGTAAATTATTTTTCTTCTCTTTTAAATCTTCAATTATATATGTGCAAAGTTACAAACCTTAACAAGCATTGGTATTGATTTACCAGCCCATTGAAAATCTTGAAAAAATAAAATCGAGAATGGGGGGGGGGTTCCCTTAAGGAGCACTTTCTAACACATCCACCATATCATTATGAATTTCTTGTCCCTATAACCCTTTTTTTATGTAAATATTTAATGACAGCGCGCATTTCTAATGTTTCCATTGTAAAAAAATTCTGTATGAGACTTTTTTGAACACATATTTCTATATGAAGGAGTTGGCAGATCGAAACATAATTTAATATGTGCTTATAACAGAGATGGACGTTTCCAAAACACTTAACATTTTTGTTCATACCGCGCTTTTTGTGCTACGCTAAGAAGGAGCACTTTCTAACACATCCACCATATCATTATGAATTTCTTGTCCCTATAACCCTTTCTTTATGTAAATATTTAATGACAGCGCGCATTTCTAATGTTTCCATTGTAAAAAAATTCTGTATGAGACTTTTTTGAACACATATTTCTATATGAAGGAGTTGGCAGATCGAAACATAATTTAATATGTGCTTATAACAGAGATGGACGTTTCCAAAACACTTAACATTTTTGTTCATACCGCGCTTTTTGTGCTACGCTAAGAAGTTTCCGAACTGCTTTAGCAAAATTACAAAATAAACAAGTGAAAAAGCGGTAAGTTCGACCGGGCCAAACTTTGGATACCCTTCACCATAGATATACTGACAGGTATTATAAATGAAAATATAGGAAACTTACCAAGAAGTTGACCTATACCGACATTTCTGAAAACGAATTATGTAAACCATAATTTTCAGAAATTTTTAATGGAAATTATACCCTCAGCCTTATGTAAAGGGTACATACACTTTAACACGGTGAAAATGTGTTTCATCGAAATATTGGTTCTAGAGCCCATGTTTCTTGGGACTAAATCCGTTTCAGAAAATATAGATTTCATCCAAACTTTGCCCATCTTACTTTTTTATTCCATTTTATTTTTTCAAAACTTAGTTTAAATCCACTCTTTCTGGAACCTCAATATAGGGGCTAGGTCTAAATGCGGCTATAGTTAATAATCGAACCTTACGTTGTAATTTTTTATCTCGCTATCCTCCGTAGGTGAAACGATTACAAGAGAGTCTTAGAACCAAATTCAAAACGCGGAACAAACCAGATAACTATTTTAATATAAACCAGTTAGAAAGCGTTAAGTTCGGCCGGGCCGAACTTTAGATACCCTCGACAGTATTTATACTGACAGTTACTTGAAATAAAAATATAGGGAACATACCAAAAAGTGTACCTATACCGACATTTCTACAAACCGATTATGGTTTTAAATATTGGTCCTAGACTAATGAACCAAATTTGTTTCAAAAAATTTTGTTTTCGTCCAAACTTTGCTTATTTTATTATTCCTTCCAAAGCTAATTCATGTTCGAACATGGGGAATATCGGTCCATTCCTTCTGGTACTTCCCACACATAGGCTAAGCCTAAGTGCGGGTTACAGTTCATATATATATATATATATAGTTTTTTCCAGCAGATTAAATGATTACAACAGAGTTTTAGAACCAAACCCAAACACGGAACAAATCATATTACTATCTATATATATAAAAATGAATTGCTTAAAATATTCGTAAAATATTCGAGCTTCAGGGAAGGTTTAAAAGGTGAGAAAAATTTAAAAATCGCGAAAAATTTGCAAAAAAGAAAAAATATTATGAAAAAAAATATTATGAAAAACAATATTTGAAAAAAAAATATTCATTTGTCAAATATTGAAAATTTTCAAAATATTTTATTTTATTCAATTGACATTGTAACGAAACTTTTTTCTGAGAATGCAAAACAATAATTGAGATGAATTCGCGATCATTGTATGTACACGTTTTCCATAAAATTCACGTACATTTTGGAACAAATGCAAGGATGAAAATCTGAAGATTCAGAAAGAGTTCTGATTCTAAGACACGTGCCCTAGATTATTCTTCTTGAAAATAATAATAGGAACATGTTGTTATTGAAGTACCTAAAATGTACCATTATATGGTGGTTATATGCCTAATCGTTGGTCAATGTCTTTAATCGCATATGTGTATCACAGAGAAAAGTTCATAAGTTCATATTGAAAGAGAACAACTATAAAAAGCATTTGTTATAACAAAGAGTCTCATGATGTTACCTCAATATGTCAACTACCAATATATTTAATACCATGAAAAATCGTTGTTAAGATCGAACTTTTGTACTTCCTAATATGTAGATTCCTTAAATCGGCATTTATATGAGGACTATGTTACACAGTATGTGTAGTAGATTGGAAAACATTTATACTGAAAATTAAACAGGAAATATGTATGGCGCCTTTTTATGTTAAGCCAAATCAGATATGTGAAAATGGTGCGGGAGAATAGAAGCTATACAAAACTTGGAAAACATGCCCAAATCCGTCAAATTCTTTACATGGGGGATATTTCAAAGCTTGGGCGAACATAACATTGCAGCCAAATACCGAATATTATGCCGAAATATATGCCGTTAGATGGGGATATCCGAATACTTGAGTCAATATGGAAAATTTTAATTAGGGAGAATTTCTGCCCAATAAGTATCCCTAATATTAGGTTTGGGAAAAAGAAATCCATTAGACCGGTGGAACGATCGAATTTTACAGGCATGTCGTAACATCGTCCAGGAGCTAAAAATTAAACCATTCACACAAAGCTGGATTCAAAAATAAGCTCAATGGTTGGGCGCCTCACCAATACCAATACCGCAATTTCAGAGCACTATCTTAAAGATAATTTAATATTGGGCTATCGTTATGTGAATTATACATCAACAATATTGCTATGCAAGACAACGTTTGCCGGGCCGGCAATGTTGAATGTTGAAGTGTTCGTGAATCTTCAGGGAAGGTTTAAAAGGTGAGAAAAATTTGAAAATCGCGAAAAATTTGCAAAAAATATTTTGAAGCATATTTGCATTTCCGCGAATTTAGTATCGAGCTATATGGAAAGCACCACGTCGTAGTTGTTATTTTGAGGTATTTTG
>NW_026873999.1:0-15555 GCF_032173495.1 Musca vetustissima | reverse complement strand
AGACAAAAAATACCTTAAATCGGGAAATACGGTTATATGGGGGCTATATCAAAACTTGGACCCAGGGACCCCACTTTGCATTTCAATATTTGCTTTAACATTAAAGACATGTAAGCAAAATTTTAGCCGCCTATGTCAAGTGTTTCGGCAGTTAATGAGTTTATACCCAATTTTTGGGTAAATACTCGAGTATTTACCCACGTCTTTAAAGTATCTTTAAATTATCCATTCTAAATCGATTTGATAATAGAAATCCGGAAATAGGGCATAATATGTTGTACTACCGATTCAATATAGTAAATACCCAAATAAATACCCGCAAATAGGTATTTACCCACCCCTTGGGTATTTACCCGGTAAATACCATCCCTAATGATAAACCTTGACTTTTTTAAGTCGACGCTTATGTGGAGCATTAAAAATTCATTCATTTAAAAATCCACGCATAATTTTCATACTTAAAGGATTATTGACTTCTATTGAATTTTCAAAAAAAAAAAAAAAATAAATAAATAAATAAACATTAAACTATGAAATTAATTGGCAAGTCATTTAGTCTGCCAAACTCTAGCGTATTTCTCTCCTTAGGCTTTAGACTTCACTTCAAAGTACAAGGTGCAGTCTGTTCATTTTTTTGTAATATATTTGTTGTTGTAATTTTTTTGCTGATGGGTTTTGGTTTTGGTGATATTTGAAATCGCATTTGCCAAAGTTGGCACCTACGAAAATAGTTTTGTTTTCTTCACCCTGGTTTTTGTTGTTGTTATTTTTCGTTTTTGGCTTCAAGCCTACCTCAGGTTGTGTGGTGTTGGAGTTGTTATGCAGCCGCAGCGCACCTGTTACCGCTAAATTATGACTTTGTATGGGCAAAAAAAGTGAATAATATATATGTATGTAAATGTAATTGAGGGGTTCATTATGGCAAATGGCAGGCAGACAGTCAATATGACATAACAAAATTCATTATTTACAACAAAAACAACAAATACATAACAGATGAAGATTTTAAATGGTTTTAGGTTTTTTGTTTAATTTGCAATTTATTTTGGGGGGAAATGATGAGAAGGCATTTGTGTATTGCCTGTAAACTTTTTAGAAATAAAAAAAATTGTCCTAGAAAATATAATTTTAAAAAATTCAAGCTTGGAGTTATTCCTAGAAAAATACTTTTAAAAATCCACGTCTCTTGTTAGTCCTAGAAAAAATATTTATAAAAATCCACGTCTCTTGTTAGTCCGAGAGTTGGTCCTAGAAAAAATATTTTTTAAAAATCCACGTCTCTTGTTAGTCCTAGAGTTGGTCCTAGAAAAAATATTTTTAAAAATCCACGTCTCTTGTTAGTCCTAGAAAAAATATTTTTAAAAATCCACGTCTCTTGTTAGTCCTAGAAAAAATATTTTTAAAAATCCACGTCTCTTGTTAGTCCTAGAAAAAATATTTTTAAAAATCCACGTCTCTTGTTAGTCCTAGAGTTGGTCCTAGAAAAAAACATTTAAAAAAATCCACGCCTATAGGTAGTCCATAAAAATATTTTAAAAAAATCCACGCCTTTAGGTAGTCCATAAAAATATTTTTAAAAAAATCCACGCCTATAGGTAGTCCATAAAAATATTTTTAAAAAATCCACGCCTATAGGTAGTCCTATAGGTAGTCATAAAAAATCCACGCCTATAGGTAGTCGATAATAATATTTTTAAAATAATCCACGCCTATAGGTAGTCGATAAAAATGTTTTTAACAAAATCCACGTCTATAGGTAGTCCATAAAAATATTTTTAAAAAATCCACGTCTATAGGTAGACCATAAAAATTTTTTTAAAAAAATCCACGCCTATTGGTAGTCCATAAAAATATTTTTAAAAAATCCACGCCTATTGTGGGCCGAGGGAATGTTTTTTTATAAAATCCACTCTTAATGTAAGCCATAGGAAAAATATTTTTTTAATCCATGTGTACTGTGGGTCCATGATATATATTATGTATGTGTGGTGCATACTTTTAGGCGACCCAATTGCGAAAATTTTAATACCAATTACCTCTATCTCCCACGCACTCAATCTATTAGCAGACTATTCTGCTCATAATATTCAAATCAACTACGCTCTACACATTTTGAATAAAAAACCCCGTCACGCTTTTATTCTAAATTACATTTGAAGGTAGAATCAATTGAGTCCCCCGACGAAATTGTGTGGACGGACAAAATATTTTTGCTATTTGCACAAAAAATTCACATGCATATGTGTGGTGGAGTGGGGTGTAATAATGGCCAATGGCTTGATTAATAACAAACAACAACAATTTTTTAAAACGCAAAAAATATTTTTTGCCTCTGGAGAATATTCAGAGGAGATCCGAGTAAGCAAATATTAATTTAATTGAATTTGATGATGATAGTATGTGTGTGTGGAGTGTGCGTCCGAATTCTTGCTCCACATATATCAACGACAATGTCAGTAACCCTGTCAACCACCCATGAGATGATGATCTTCACACAAACACACACACAAATCCACAAAGTGGTGGATGTTAATTAAGTGAGGCCATGAATTGGGTGGGTGTTTGAATTTTCTACTACCACTCGGTTTTGATTGAAAGCTTTAACAATGATGGACTAATGTCAATAAAAATATGAAACGTGAGGACGACGAATTTTCTCCGAGATGATGATATTCAATTGAGGTACAAAAATCATATGGAGATTTATTTTATTTACAACATTTTTTTTTATTTACAATATTCTTCTCCGCCTTAGAAACCCAATTCCACTGCTGAGGGTGTTGAGTAGATTTTGTATTTGTAGTGATTTTTTTCAATTGTAAAATAAACAAAAACAAATGATTACGCTTCTATTATTAATACACAACATGTAAATTGTGACCTAGAAAACAAAACCACTAAACTCTGATAATTCTAGTGCGGACCAACCGACTCCACCATCCGCCACCACCACCACCAATCACATCGTCGTCATAAACTTGAAATGAAAACAAAAACAATATTAAGTCGAGCAAAAATAAAATAAAGAAAAACAAATACAAAAACAAAACAATTAAGCAATCAACAAAATTATTAATTTCAAACACTTATAAATGTGTAGAGTGTGAAAAGTTAATTGGAATAAAAAATTACAATTTTACAATTTAAAGGCGAAGTGGTTAAGAATTGAAGGGTGATAATTAAAAAAATTAAAATTACAAGTCTAATCCTCTAGGCGATAGTCCTTCTTAAATCATAAAAAAACGTTACTTCCTCCCTTCTATTCCAAATTCATTTTGAAAAATTCTTCAAAAAATATTTTTATAAATTCTTGACGTAGATATTTCGTTAAAAGAATTTTTAAAAACATCCTCCAAGCTGATAGTCCTTCAAAAATATTTTTTATAAAAAGCTGTTTAAGTCCTCGAAGCTGATAGTCTCTTCAAAAGTATTTCAAAAATATCGTCAACGGTAATAGTCACTTTAAAAAATTATTTTTAAGGCCGAAAGTCCTAAAAGATCCAATAGCCCGCCCGATAGTCCTAAAATATTTTTTTTCTAAATATTCAAGATTATTTAATAGCTAAAAGTCATTTTAAAAATTTCTTAATGCAAAAAATGTTTTTTTTTTAATCATAAAAGTTAAAATTCTCCCACAAATATTTTTAAAAATTCTTGACGTTCATTGTCGTTCAAAAATGCTTGGTTTTTTTCAAGTCTGCAAAAGTGGAAGTACTCCCAAATATATAAAATAATTATAGTTCCCAAAAAAGTATTTTTAAAATATTCCCCAGAGCTGATAGTCTATCCAAAAAAATGTAAACAGTTAATTGGTCCTTAAACAAATATTTTTAAAAATTCCTCAAAGTTGATAGTCCATCCAAAAATTTGTTTTAACTCATCGGAGTTTATAGCCCCTCCAAATCCGCAAACTTTATAGTCCTTTTAAAAATTAAAAATAAATCCCCATACACCATTCTAGAGGCGGAAAATCCTCTACTCAAAAGTAGTTACAGGAATCCCTTATAGCTGATAGTCACCCCAAAAATATTTTTTAGAAATTCTTGTGGATAGTCCTTTGACAAGTATTTATTTAAAAATTCCAAAAATATTTTTAAAATATCCTTGAAGCTGATAATCCCTCCATAATTGTTTTTTTTTTTTTTTTAATTTATAAAGACGTTTGTCTTTTCCAAAAATATTAAAAAAAACTCAAGGCTGATAATCGTTCCAAAAATATTAAAAAATGGAGGTTGATAATTCTTCGGCAAAGCTTCTCGGTTTCTAGTCCTTCCAAAGGTTAAAAAAAACATCAATCCAAAATATTTTTAATTCCACATTTATTTGTACTGTTTTTGCTGGAGAACTATATATCTTTTGGTTATTTCAAAACATTATTGACTCTAATAGCTGATTCATACATGTGGATAATAGAGGATGGTGTGTGGTGCGTACTTTAAGGCGATATTACTTTTTTTGTAAAGCATATTAACTGCGTTGAAAATTTAAAAAATCGTTATTTATTGCAGAACCTTGAAAACATTTTTTAATATCCTCGCTTGTTGACTTGTTCTTGCTAGAAAATATATTTTTTGGTTATTTCAAAACAATACTGACTCTAACAGCTGATTCATACATATGAATAATAAAAGATTTTGTGTGGTGTAGACTTTAAGGCGACTATAGTGAGTAAGTTCTCTATTAAGATTTTGTTACTGAATGTTATCGAAACTTATTAACTGCGTAGAAATAATATTTTTTAAAAATGGAAAATATTCTTAAAAATCTATGCTTATTGTTTGTATTGGTCATAAAATATATTTAAAACAAAATCAATGTTTCTTGTTGGCCTTTGGAAAAGTATATTTAAGGGAACCCCCCCCCCCCCCCCCCATTCTCGATTTTATTTTTTCAAGATTTTCAATGGGCTGGTAAATCAATACCAATGCTTGTTAAGGTTTGTAACTTTACACATATACAATTGAAGATTTAAAAGAGAAGAAAAATAATTTACAACGAAATTTTGTTATTGTTTTGTTGTTGTTTTTTGTAATTAAAGAAAAGTCCTTATTTTTGATGGCGGGCATGATAACTCCTCACTGGAACATCGGAATCCGAAAATTCCAACGGTGTTAGAAAGAGTACATGTCTGGCTCTGTATGAACTAGGATTATTGACTTCGCTCTAAAATTAACAAAATGGTGGACCTTTGAAAAAATATTTTTGGAAAATCGCCGATTTTTTACCAAAAACCAAGTTAAAAAATAAGGAAGATCTTCACCGATTGGCTTTATCCTAGTTCATACGAGAGCTATACACTCCCAGAGAAACGTTGCAAAATTTGGAACCGATTGGATTATTAGTTTTTGAGTTATCGTGCCCGCCATTCGCAAAAAAATGTTTAGAGAAAAACGCGTTTAAAGTTTGAGAAGCCCTTCAGCCGTCACTTGATGCTGACACAATAAATCGGATATATCTTCAAGAGTTCTTGAGATTTTCACTTGAAATTTTGTAGAGACATTCCTTAATCAGTGTAGATTCGAATTATGTCAACAAAAATTTTGACCCCGAGAATGGGGGGGTCCCCTTAAATAACTCACGCTTCCTGTAGAGTCAAGAGAAATTATTATTTTTAAGGGGACCCCCCCCCCATTCTCGGGGTCAAAATTTTTGTTGACTTAATTCCAATCTACACTAATTCAAGAATGTCCCTGCAAAATTTCAAGTAAAAATCTCAAGAACTCTTGAAGATATAGCCGATTTATTGTGTCAGCATCAAGTGAAGGGCTTCTCAAACTTTAAACGCGTTTTTCTCTAAACATTTTTTTGCGAATGGCGGGCACGATAAATCAAAAACTAATAACCCAATCGATTTCAAATTTTTACACGTTTCTCTGTGAGTGTATAGCTATCGTATGAACTAGGATAAAGCCAATCGGTGAAGTTCTTCCTTATTTTTTAACTTGGTTTTTGGTAAAAAATCGGCGATTTTCCAAAAATATTTTTTCAAAGGTCCGCCATTTCGTTAATTTTAGAGCGAAGTCAATAATCCTAGTTCATACGAGAGCCAGACATGTACTCTTTCTAACACCGTTGGAATTTTCGGATTCCGACGTTCCAGTGAGGAGTTATCATGCCCGCCATCAAAAATAAGGACTTTTCTTTGATCACAAAAAACAACAACAAAACAACAACAACATTTTTTTGTAAATTATTTTTCTTCCTCTTTAAATCTTCAAATATATATGTGCAAAGTTACAAACCTTAACAAGCATTGGTATTCATTTACCAGCCCATTTAAAATCTTAAAAATAAAAAATCGAGAATGGGGGGGGGGGGGGTTCCCTTAATTGCAATCATTTATCACCACCCTATAGCGCTTACGTAATATTTGAACCTACACCTTTGTTGTAGGTTCCAAAACAAAACATATTATAACAGCTGATTCATAAATATGCATCACAGAACATTGTGTGGTGTATACTTCAAGGCGCCTATAGTTATTAAGGTCTTTATTTTAAAAACTGCATTTTTTGTAGGCCCATAGCAAAATGTTGTTATGAAATCCATGACACTTTTTGTATAGTTACTAATGTTAGAAATTACTTAAAAAAAAAATCAGGCTAATTGTAGGTAACTTGAAAAACTCCATGAGATTTTTTAAATACAAATATTCACATATATAAACTCAGATCTTCTCTAATAGTTTCGAAAAGAATATCTTTGAATAAGAGAAAGTTCTGTTAGTAAAATTTATTTTTAGAATTGGCATCATTACCAAGACTTTCATTCGCTGATGTCCCCCTTTTGTTATCCTTTTTTTCAAAACGAAGTCATGATACAACCACACAATATTATTTACTGAACTTATTCTCTTTGTGGACATAAATCGTCCGGCCAAACAAACTGTCCAAAGTTGTTATTTTATGGTCATTGCGTAGGCTGTGTTGTGTATCGACAATTCCTTCTACTCTATGACATTTATAGTCCGTCCCGTGTCTATTTGGTATTATGTGGAATTCATTTTCCATTTTTTTACTTTGACGACCACGTTCCTATTTTTCCTCTTTTTTTTGCTTTTGATTTTTCATCCAGAATGAAAGCAAAAATTTATGGCATTGCAGTTCTTCTTTTCCATGGTACATAACAAAGAGCAACTCGCGAGTGAAATTTAAGCCAACTGAAATGTGAGGGGAGGATAACGACTGGGGGGGGAAACATGTATTAAAAAGGAAATTCGAATAAAAATATTATTGGATTGGTCTGAAAAAATAAGAGGCAGCCACCATCCAACGCCATTTTTTATTCCTTCTCGATTTTTGTTGTTGTTGTGATATACGAAATGTGTATACAAAGAACAATTATGGCATATGATGACAAATTTGTTGCAAAAATGTGAAAAATTATTATTACTGTGTAGGCTGGCTGGTTGGTTGGCAGTTTTATATTGAGGTTATAAATAGTAAATTGAAGCTGAAACACATACGCCAAAAATAAATAATACAAATATTTATACATGTGTACTATGTTTTTCCATGGAAAACAATATAAAGAAAACAGTTATTTGGGGCTTCATTATTATTTCAACACAATTCTGAATATAACAGCTGATTCATACATATGACTAAGGACGTTGTGTGGTGCATACTTCAAGGCGACTATAGTTGGTCTCCACCAAATGTTGAACAGGTTCAAATTATTTTTAAAAAATTTACGCTTAATGTGAACTCTTCAAAAATATTTACAAAATATCTACGGTTATTGTAAGACTCTTGAATATGTTTTTTTTTTAAACTATACTTATTATTGCCTTGTTAAAATATACATAAAAACCTGTGCTTATTTTAGGCCCTTCAAAAATATTTTTTAAAATATACCAACATTCTAGGCTCGTCAAAAACATTTAAAAAAAATGAATGTTTTAAAAATCTTTACCTATTGAGTTTTATGCTTTTCTAGGGCGAAGGATCATTCATGTATATGTTTTTATAAATTTCTCTTCCGAGATGAGCTACATGATCGAAGTAGTATCTCTCTGGCTTTCCTTTTCATTGCAACTTCGATCATGTTGCACATCTCGGAAGAGAAATTAATAAAAAAATATTTACCTATTATTATATCGTAAAAATATTGTTAAATAATTCTACGCTTACTGAAGTCTAATCAAAAAATAATTAAAAAAAAATCTACGATCATTGTAGGTCTTTGACTTCTTTTAAGGAAATCGAATCAAAGAAAAAAAACTGCAAATCTTCGCCTACTGCGGGTTCTTCAAATACCACATTATACAAAACCCGTATTGAATATAACAGCTGATTTATACATCTGAATAATTGAGGATGTTGTGTGGTGCATACTTTTAGGCAATGTGGCGATAAGAGAGACCTCTATTAAATTTTCAAACAAAAATATATCGATCGAATATTGGTTATTACTGCAGAAATTCGAATTATCGAAAAAGTTTTTTAAAAAAATTGAGTTATCGAACAAATTTTGCATAAAACATCGAAGTATCGAGCAAATTATATAGACAATTGAGTTATCAAACAATTGTTTTTTTTTTTTTTTGTAGAAGCACATGTTATCGAGTAACGATACTACCGAAAACATTGTTATCGACAGGGTTTCGTACAAAAATTCAAGTTATCGGACATGTTTTCGGCCGAAAATTGAGTTATCAGAAAATCGTACTATGAAAAATCTAGTTATCGAACAATATTATTCTAAAAAGCCCGATTTATTGGACAAGATTTCTTACGAAATTCGAGTTATACATTGAAAATGAAGTTATCGAACAAAATGTCTAATAAAAACTAAGTTATCGAACGATCATATTATAGAATACCTAGTTATCGAACGACCATACTAAGAAACCCTAGTTATCGAATGGAGTTCTTATAGAAATACGACACATCGTAAAATGTTTTCTTTCGAAAATCGAGTTATTGAACGATTTTTATATTTTAAACTAAGTTATCGAAAAATATGTCAACCGAAAATCGTGTTATCAATATCAAATCGTGTTTTTATAGAAAAATTTTTATCGAAAAATGTTAACCATGTTATCGAACATGTTTATGTATGGCGGCAAACGAAACTCGCGTTATCTTTTAAATTTTCTATAACATTCAATTTATCGATAATATTTCCTAAATATAAAACAAGATTGTTATCGATTTCTATATGAACAATAACAGCCTATTAAATCAAATGTCATGCATTTGTTTATTTATTTTCACTTTCGATTTCTTTTTTATTTTGTCTCAAAACTTTCTTGTCACACACACACACATTTTGTCATTTGAACATTCTTTTCACTTTCGTTTTCGTTGTTTTTTTTTTTTGCGCCGGGAAGGGTTGGGTTGAATGGTTTCGCTTCGTTTTTGTAATAATAATAATAATTTCGTACTTTTGTGCGTCCTATATCAGTCAGTCAGTCCAACAATGAATTCAATGGATATTTGCTGGCTGGCAAAGATCAGTTTCTGTTTTAGATATTTTGCATATTTATTGTTGTTGGACGATTTTGTATTATCTTTTCTTTTTTGGCATAAAGACACAGAAGAATACCAAATGAGATGCTTCTTATGACTGACTGCCACATATAAACATCAGAAAACCAAAATGAAACCAAAACAATTCGAAGTAGTCATCATAAATGCCGGACCATGCGTGTAGATATTATTTTGGCTGGCATGGAGGATGATGACCATTTGGCGGCACTGGCCGTCTGTCTGTCATTCATCCGTTGAAATACATTTGGGCCTCTTTCTTGTAGTGATGTACAGATGATTACTGTATGTTGTACATTTTTAGTGGGTCTGTTGTATGACTGACTCTACTCTATTCATGTTGTATGGACGGACGGACCGGCTGACTGTCCGATGATGATGTTGTTGATTTTGGTTTTGTTGTTTTCCCTTTCGGTTGCAAATAGTGTTCGGAGCAAACATTAAATGTTACTAAACTTTTTTAATTTGCAGCATTGTTGTGGATTTGAAATTACCGAAAAAGGGCTACAACAACACCATCAACGTCATGTTTTTGTAAAAATAAATTAAAAAACTAAATTCATTTTTTAAACAATATTCTATGGACTGATAAAGAGATAAAGAAAGAGAGAGGCAGAAAAAAAACTTTCGCCAACCCTGTGACGCGAACAACAAAATTTATTACTTTGTTTATTTTCAATTTTGCTGATTTTATTAAAAAAAAAAATAAAAACAAAATATAAAAAAAATTAAAATATAAATATTAATAAATAAAATGACAATCGAGTTATCGAAATTGTTTAAAGACAGTATGTTTATCGGCAAAGTTTTCTGAAGATGGCAGTGGCATCGTTTATCTGGCCACAGGAAGCGAGTACTGAAAAAATTCCTATTGAAAATCTAGTCGAAAATCTTTTATATGCAAAACTTAGTTATCGAAAAAATTGTCAACCAATAATCGAGTTATCAAATAAAACTCTTGTTGTGGTTTACCATTTTGAAAACATCTGTGTTATCGAATGTCTATTGTATATTAAACAATATGTTGTTTATTTATAGTTACAGAATAAGTTTTCGAATCTTGTTCTTGTAGATTGCTTCTATAGAACGCAGTAATCGATAATGGTTTAAAGGTTTATATGGAAAATCTAAATATCATCCCAGTTTTTTAGACGATTTTTAACGAAAATCCAGAGAAATTTCAGCTTTCCAACACGATGCAAGGAGTTATCGAAGATGTTTTCTTAAAAATTTGAGTTATCGAAAATATTTTCTATTAAAAATTAACCTTTCGAATACATTTTTTTTATCAAAAATCGATTTATCGAACAAATATTCTATAAGAAAACAAACAAACAAAGAAAACCAAATTATCCAAAATTTTCTGTCCAAAAAATTCTGCTATCGGACAAGTTTGCTATCTAAAATTGAGATATCGAAAAAGATTACTTTATAAAATCGAGTTATCGAACAGGTTTTATATGAAAAACTGTACTATAGAAATGAAATTGGAACTATCGAAAAAGTTTTGTATAAAAGTCATCAAGTTATCGAAGAAGTTTTATATAGAGCTATTGAATAAATTTTCTATATGATGTTGAGTTATCGAGCTGTAGTCATGAATCGATTTATTGACAACATATTATATAGGAGATCGAGATACTAAACATGCTCATTTTATTTTGAAATATGTTTTTTATGTTAAATCGATTTTTCGGTCAAATATTCTATAGGAAATATCGATTATCGATCAAATATTCTATAGGAAATAAAACATATATTCTATAGACATCGATGTTATCGAACTAGTTTTCAGAAGAAACCCGAATTATCATAATAGTCCCGAATTATCAATATTGTCCTGTCCTGAACATTTTGTAATCGGGCAAGTTTGCTATCTAAAATCGAGATATCTAAGAAGTTCGCTATACAGAAATTGAATTATCGAACTGGATTTATATTGAACAGTGTGTTATCAAATTAAAATAGGAATTATCGGAAAGGTTTTGTATAGCTGTATATAGAAGCTGACGTTATCGAAGAAGTTTTCTATAGGGGGTGGATTTATCGACAATATTTTTATTGTGACGAAATTATCTAATAGGCTTTCTATTGGAAATCGATTTATCGATGACTTATTCTATAGGAAATCGAAATACTAAACATGATTTCTGTATAAATCATTGTTATCTAACAAGCATTCAGTATGAAACTGAGTTGTCGAAAAAGTTTTTTTTTTTCAAAAATCGAATTATCGAAAATATTTTATTTTTTGTTTTTGTCGAAAATCAAATTTTCGAATAAGTTTTCTATTGAAAATCCAAAAAATCGAGTTATCGAAAATCAAATTGTCGAATAACTCTTCCATAGAAAGTGAAATTATCGAAGATATTTTCTATTGCAAAGCAGTTATCGAAAATATTTTCTATTGCAAATATAGAAATATTTTATAGGAAATCGATCTCTCAAACATTTTCTATAGAAATCCATGTTATGGTACAATTTTTCAAGTTTCTTAGAAAATCGATTTATTGAAAAATCAAGTTATCGAATAAGTCTTCTGTGTGGATGATCGAGTTACCAGTGAATGTTTCTTTAGGGAGTTAAGTTATGGAAGATATATTTTTTTAGAAAATCGAGTTATCGAAATAGTTTTGTATATATAATCGGGTTATCGATTGATTGATTTCGATTTTCATTATTATCTGTTATCTAAGGATAAATTTTCCAGGATATTGAGTTATTGGACAAGTATTCCTTAGATAATAGAGTTATCGAGAAGTTTGCTATTGCAAATTGAAATCAAAAATAGTTGTTTTCCATAAAAATCGATTTATCGAATTAGTTTCCTATAGAAAATCATGTCATTGAAAAAAAATTATCGAAATGGTTTTAAATTAATAAACTGTGAACTATATTGTCAATAAAAAATATTCACACCTTACTTATAATTAAAAAATAGTTTTCAAAATGACATGCCATTGTCTCCATCATCCAAAACGTAGAATTCTTCATTCTTGAATGCCACTCTCCACACACAACAATCGATTTGTTTCATTCATCGAAGAATTCAAATAAAAAAATAGCAAACAAATGAAATTTGCGTATAAAATTAACGCCAGTCCCATACTACACACAATATGATAACATTTGGGTAAATAATGAAAAAAAAATATTTCTTTTGTTAATTCTATAAAATATATTTGCACATTATAAATTTCAAAATAGTATAAGTCGATATATTTCGTCGTTTTGTGATTACTTTATTTTTTATGACTCATAAATAAATAGAAAGAAATGGATTGTAATTGCTTTGTGGAATTTGTTATGTGTTACCATTTTTTTTTTCGAAATTCATGGAAATGAAACTTGAGCCATTTTGGTTTTATAACAAGCCAACAAATATACAAATAGCTATTGAACAATTCAAGTATGATGCGAATTTTTAAGTATTTTTGCAAACAATTGAGATGATGCAAAAAATTTGAATATTTAATCGAGGGGAGGTTACCCAGCTCTTAATTATTAAATTAAACAATATATATGGAGCACATCCAAGTATGCCATTTTTATTGGAATGTTATTAATTGCCTCGACACGAGCAAACAGTAGAAACAAATAATTATTAAAAAAATAAATAAAAAATATATATTTCGATATCTAAATGATTAAATAGCTAAAAATATGTTTGATTATTTTTTAAGAAATCTTCTTATTAAATAATAATTTTGATGATATGAATTAGATAAAAATAAAATAGTCTATTTTTGCTTTTAGATATTTCATCACCATTTAGTTAAGGAATCTAAGAGTTACACCCTTTTGCATTTTCACAACTGAAAATGCTGTCATCTTGCCAAAAAATGGTATCCCGCAAAAATGGCTCTAGAGCACGCGTTGCGTTTTATAAATAATTTTATGAATTCAATATTTTTTGTTATGGGGTTTGTTTTTTTCTTTTTTTTTTGCGTGATGACCATCTTCTGTCATTCATTGCAAACGAAAATACAAAGTGACACTTAAATTTCCATTTGGAATTTTCATTATTTTTTTTTTTTTGTTTTTAACTAGATTTTAATTTTAGTTTTTTCTTTTTTTTAAGAAATTTTTGGCTAGCATCCAGTTAAAGTTGATCCAACCATATTCAGAACAAATTGACATAAAATGCCAAAGAATTTCTTTTTTATTTTTTAATGTATGTATATGGAATTTTAATTTTTAGGATTTTTGTTGGTTTCATTTTAAAAACGTTTTGTTTATGGAATTTTAATTAATATAACAATAATTTCTTTTGTTTTTGTTAATTTTTTATTTTATTTTTTTTTTTTTTGTTATTTTTCATATTTAGTCTTGCTGAAATATGATTCTTTTTGTTTGTGACTCATTCATTTATTATCTGATAATTAAAAAATATTGCTTAATTTAAAATATTTTTGTGGTCACATGTTAACTTGCAATGCGAATGGGAATGTTGTAATTCTTAGAACATCTTTAAAGTAACCGCAAAAATGTTTTTAGCGATTACATTTCAAGTACATGCAATTTTTAGATTGTTAATTAAATGTCATAGTTTTGAGGACTTAAAAAAATCAATAGCTGTACGATTACAACCATAAAAAAGGTTTGAAATATTTTTTCGGTGAAACAGATTTTTAAAATCCTATAAAATCCGATGCGTGAAAAGGATCATGTCTTATTTCTGCATCTTACAAAATGAGACATTTGTCATAGACATCGATAAACACGTATTGTTTTTAATCACAATTAAATGCAGCTGCTTCATCTCGAATTGATTACATCCTTTCCTTTCTATTAAAATTTCAATTATATGATTATGCAATTTTTATTATTGCCGTAGAAAACAAATAAACTCTGATACATATATGTAGAATTTAGAATTTACTATGGTAGCTACTCCTGTACCCTAAGTACTCCTTTAATTGTATGGGGCTGCATAAGGGCTGCCGGAGTAGATAATCTCGTTTTTATTGAAGGAGTTATGGATAAGATTTATTATTTAAACATTCTAAAATATAATTTAAAATGTAGTACCGAAAAATAATGACCCCAAACACAAGTCCCAGATCGTTCGAGAGTGGATGCTTTATAATTGTCTAAAAGTGATTCAAAAACACCTCCTCAGTCTCCGGATTTGAATCCTATAGAGAATTTACGGAGGATTTTGGAGAAAAATAATAAAGTTCTGTTATGGTAGCTACCCCTTTCCGTTTAAATTTCATTATAACCTTCACCACACTATGATACAGGGTATTATGTCTTTGTGTATATTTTTGTAACAGGCAAAAGAAATCGAGATAGACCCATGGTTCCTTTTGGGAATATGCATAGAATCACTTTTTAAGTCGATTTATGCATGTCCGTCCGTCTGTTCATGTTAAATTGTAAACAAAGTACATGTCGCAATTTTGATTCGAATTGGATGAAATTTGGAACAACTCACCTTTTTGGCCCAAGGACGAACCCTATTGAAATTGGGAAAAATCGGTTCAGATTTATATATAGGCCCCATACCTATATATCTTTCGATTTGCACGAAATTTGACATAGCGTACTGCATTAAGTCTAGAATGATGTGTGTTAAGTTTCCTGAAAATCGGTTCAGATAGCTCCCACATATATTTTCCTCCGATTTTAGGTAATTAATGCACCAAAGTCCCTTTATATCCTTCGATTTGGCATAGCGTACTAAATTGAGTCTAGAATGATGAGTGGTGGGTTTCGGGAAAATCGGTTCAGATTTAGATATAGCTCCCATATATATTTTCGTCCGATGAATGAATGAAAATATTGTACTAAAGCCTCTATATTTTGTCGATTTGCACGAAATTTGGCATAGCGTACTAAACAAAGTCTAGAATGATGTGTGTTAAATTTCGTAAAAATCGGTTCAGATTTAGATATAGGTTCCATATGTATTTTCGTCCGATTTAATGTAAGTTGTTCACTAAGGACCGAAAGTTTGTCCGATTGCCACACAATTTTGTACAATGAACTGTAGTTAATACAAGATAATCTCAAACAAGTCTCGTTGAATTTCGATATAGCTTTCATATATATTTCCGTC
>NW_026873998.1:0-15352 GCF_032173495.1 Musca vetustissima | reverse complement strand
TTCTATATTAAAATATGCCAAAGAGCTTTTAATTTATTCATTAAATTTATGTATTTATTTCTCTTGAATTGTTATATTTTCGAATAAACAAACACACTCACACACAGACATTTATTTGCTCTTAGGTGTTTTACACAAAATTTATTGCTTTAATCAAAAAGTCATTGTTGTTGTTATTTTTTCAGTTATAAAATATTATCACCAGCCTTTAATTGATGGGTTTTCAGGCTATTATTAACAAATCATTTTAATTTTCTTAAAATATCTTTGGGGGGTAATGCAGTAGCAGCCACAAACACAGATGTATCATTACATATAAATATAATGTATTATGTACATAAACATATACAAACATTGGTTTCATTTATTCATAACATGGCTTTTATTATTTGGTTTTTGAAATGTTGTGTTTATTTGTGTGTTTGTGTTTTATTTATTTTATAAATTTAATGGAAGACTCCACACATCCATCTATTATTTATGAATATTTTAAAATTGAAAAACTCCAACATATGTGAATTGTGATTTTGTTTGTTGTTTTATATTAAAGTAGCTTTTTTTAATGAAAATCATTTATGGTCGTCAATATATGTGTGGGTGTTTCGGTTGATATACATATTCGAATAATAAATGACATTTTTAATTAAATTGCAAATATTTTTGTGTGGCGGTGTAATAAATTGACAGAATGTGTATTTTTGTTCTTCAAAAAGTGTTTGAAGAACAAAAAAGTAAATCTCCAGGGTCATAGGTAGTAATGGATGGAAAGGAAATTGAACAGTTTTTGTAAGTTTGCAGGATCTTTCTGGTCAATGTGGTAGAAAAAATCACAACCTCCAAACATTTTATATGTTAGTTAGTAGTAGTACCAATTTTATTGAAAATAATACCGATCTAAAATCGGACGAAACTATATAGGGGAGCTATATCTAAATCTGAACCGATTTTCACGAAACTTTGCACACATCATTCTAGATTTAATTCAGTACACTATGCCAAATTTCGGACAAATCGAAAGATATATATGGACTTTGGTACACCATTTACCTTAAATCGGACGAAAATATATATGGGAGCTATATCTAAATATGAACCGATTTTCACGAAACTTTGCAAACATCATTCTAGACTTAATTCAGTGCGCTATGCCGAAATTCCTGCAAATCAAAACATTTCCAGGGACTGAACCGATTTTCAAGAAACTTTGCACACATCAATCTAGACTTAATTGTGTACGCTAAGCCGAAATTCGTGCAAATCAAAAAATTTCCAGGGACTTTAGTGGACTATTTAACAAAAATCGGACGAAACTATGTAGGGGAGCTATATCTAAATTTGAACCGATTTTCACGAAACTTTGCACACATCATTTTAGACTTAATTCAGTACGCTATGCCAAATTTCGTCCAAATCGAAAGATATATAGGGACTTTGGTACACCATTTACCTTAAATCGGACGAAAATATATATGGGAGCTATATCTAAATCTGAACCGATTTTCACGAAAGTTTGCACACATCATTCTAGACTTAATTCAGTGCGCTATGCCGAAATTCGTGCAAATCAAAACATTACCAGTGACTTTAGTGGACTATTTACCTAATATCAGACGAAACTATATATGGGAGCTATGTCTAAATCTGAACCGATTTTCACGAAACTTTGCACACATCACTCTAGACTTAATTCAGTACGCTATGCCAAATTTCGTGCTAATCGAATGATATATAGGGACTTTGGTATACCATTTGCATTAAATCGGACGAAAATATATATGGGAGCTATATCTAAATCTGAACCGATTTTTCCCAATTTCAATAGGGTTCGTCCTTGGGCCGAATAAGTGACCTGTGCCAAATTTCATCTAATTCGGATTATAAATGCGACCTGTACTTTGTTTACAATTTAACATGGACAGACAGACGGACATGCATAAATCGACTCAGAAAGTGATTCTATGCATATTCTCAAAAGGAACCATGGGTCTATCTCGACTATTTTTGCCTGTTACAAACATACGCACAAAGACATAATACCCTGTACCACAGTGTGATGAAGGGTATACAAATTGTGTGTAATAAATTTTTCTTTTTATGATCTGAATTAGATGAAATTTGTCGAATTTGTGAAAATCGGTTCAAATTCGGTGTACCAAACACTCAAAGTTTATCAGATTGAGACGGATTTTTAAAGTCGCACCTAATTGCATATTAAAAGATGAATCTTTGGTACCCTACTTATATATATATATAAATCCACAGTTGTGTAGGGTATCATATAGTTAACGCCATCTAACTGTCGTCCTTTCCTTATTAGATTTCATATACAAAACATTCTGGATATTTGATGTAAAATACATTCTTTAAAATATAATTTTCTTTAAAATACAATCTTTATTAGGGCATCTTAAACAAAATTCCCTCTAGAGGTTAATATATAAGGAGAGTAGTTTTATGAGGATGTACAGGAGAATGAAGTCCGAAAATTCTACCAACGGGTAAAACACCAAACCGAAGGTTTTGGTGCAGGCACATCCTCCTGTAGAGATGAAAAAGGAAACCGGGCGAGAGATACAGACAGCGTGCTGAGGATCTGGAAGGAGCATTTTGAAAAACTTCTGGTATCAAATAGTAGCAGCGAAGTGGATACCCAGAACCCATAATAGATGACGGTATAGAGAGTATACCACCTAGCCAAGATGAAGTCAGAATAGCAATCTATCGGCTGAAGAATAATAAAGCAGCAGGTGCCGATGAGTTACAAGCCGAACTATTCAAGGCTGGTGGTCAGATGCTGGTAAGGAGCATGCACCAGCTGATTAGTACAATTTGGCTAGAAGAATGCATGCCCAATGATTGCAACCTCAGCATCATGTGTCCCGTGCAAAAAAAAAAAAAAAAAGACAAGACGATATGTACCAACTATAGAGGAATAAGTCTCCTTCCCATCGCATATAAAGAGCCATCCAGCGTACTGTGTGAACGATTGAAGCCAATGGTCAATGACATTATTGAACTATACCAATGTCGCTTCAGACGTGGCAAATCCACCATTGACTACCTGGCAAATCCACCATCTGCACCAAATCCTGGAAAAACCCACGAAAAAAAAACATCGACACATTCCACCTATTCATCGAATATAAAGCCGCATTCGACAGCTCTATCTGTTCAGATGTGTATAAACCCATGTCTGTGTCTGACATTCCTGCAAAATTAATTCGGCTATGCAGGATAATTATAATAGGCACAAGATCAGCAGTTAAAGTCGGAAAGGACCTCTCGGAGCCCTTTAATACCGAACGAGGAATCAGACAAGGTGATAAAAGCGAACTAGCTGATGGTTAACGCAGAAGGGGAAGGCCCAAGAATACGATGGAAAGATCAAGTCGAAGACAACATTGCCGAAAATGGTGTTTCAAATTGGAAAAACTGCGCAAACGACCGACGCGCCTGGAAATCTTTTCTAAATCTTCTTATGAAACGAAAGTTCTGTCACAAGCCAGCTAAGTAAGAGAGTAAGTTTTATGAGGATGACCCTTTGGGATTATGCAACTTAAAGGAGGTCTTATATAAACGTTCTATAATTATACCCTTCACCACACTCTGGTACAGCGTATTATGTCTATGTGCACATGTTTGTAACAGGCAAAAGGAAATGAGATACACACATGGTTCCTTTTGAGAATATGCATAGAATCACTTTCTGAGTCGATTTATGCATGTCCGTCCGACCGTCTGTCCATGTCAAATTGTAAACAAAGTACACGACGCATTTATGATTCCAATTGCATGAAATTTGGCACAGCTCATTTTACTCAAAGACGAACCCTATTGAAATTGGGAAAAATCGGTTCAGATTTAGATATAGCTCCCATATATATTTTCGTACGATTTTATGTACATGGTGCCCCAAAACCCCTATTATTATGTACCAAGTGTATTGTGTGTAAGTTTCGCGAAAATACAACATAAATTTTCGTCCGATTTAATTTAAATGGTGCACCAAAGTCCCTATATATCTGTCGATATGCACGAAATTTGGCACAGTGTAATGAATTAGGTCTATAATGATGTGTGTTAAGCTCATGACCAAATGTTTATGGATCCAATTTCATTTTACTGGCCCTTTAAAAATGCGACGTCTGTTAGGATTCTTCAGTTGAATATAACCAAAGTGGCGAAGGGTATCATATAGTCGGCCCCGTCCGACTTTTATACTTTCCTTACTGGTTTCTTTTGAGTTTATTGGCGATATATGAATTCTGCCGACATTCGCGTCATTTTTTTATATGAGTGCAAACTTGGTAATAGAGCTGCACGCAACATAAACCAAGCGTTTGGGGAGAATACGGTTAACGATCGGAAAGTGGGGCGTTGGTTCGACGAATTACGGACTGGCGATTTTTCACTCCAAAATGAGCCGCGCCAGAGACCCAAAAGAAGAATGATGACCTGAAGGCTCTAGTGGAAGCGGATCCAGGCGCATCCACGAGGGAACTTGCTATCATGATGAAAGGAATGCCAATACATTGATGAAATGCATGATAAGTTAAAAATTGTACACCAATCGCTTGTGAATTGGCATGGCCCGCTACTGCTCCATTCGATATTCGAGAAAATCGGTTCAGATTTAGATATAGCTTCCATATATATCTTCATCCGATTTTATGTAAATTGTGTACCAAAGTCCCTATATATACTACAATTTACTCAAAATTAGGCATAGCGTAATGAATTAAGTCTACAATGACGTGTGTTAAGTTTCGTAAAAATCGGTCCATATTTAGATATAGCCCCTATATATATTTTCGTCCGATTTAATGTAAATGGTGTACCAAAGTCCCTATATATATTTTGCTTTTCACGAAATTTGGAATGGCATACTAAATTAAGGGTATAACGATGTGTGCTGAGTTTCGTGAAAATCGGTCCACATTTAGATATAGGTCCCATATACTTTCGTCCGACGGTGCACTAAAGTACACGGTGCACTAAAGTTCCTATATATCTTTCGATTTGCACGAAATTCGGCATAGCGTACTGAATTGAGTCTAGAATGATGTATGTTAAGTTTCTTGAAAATAGGTTCAGATTGTTCGATTGGCACGAAATTTTGCACAATGTATTAAATTGAGAGTAAAATTACTTTTTTGTGTTTTTTTCATAGGTGCAGATGTAGACATAACTTCGAACGGGTGCTTGATTGAGATTAAATTTTAAACAGTGCTTTAAATCGATTGCCATAAATGTGTCCATTGTACGCAAAGAACACTAAATCCGCCCTAATGAAATGAAATTTTGCATAAATTGCAGAAAGGCATTTGTATGGTTTCGTTCAAAATGAAGATACATATGTAGAAAATACCAGAAGTGGTGAAGGGTAGCATATAGTCGGTCCAGTCCAACTTTACTACTTTCCTTACTAATTTACTTGTTAAAATAGAGCTTTGAAATTTTGATATTACCCCTAGGAATATGTCGGCCAACATTTTAGGATAGCCTCCAAATAGGGGTTGTGGTAGATATTTTAAAGCTTTTGGGCATGTTTTTAACAGAATTGAGAAATTCCGAGGATAAAAAACCTAGGATTTGTCTATATAGGTCCATGTTTGATATAAACTTCACAAAAAGCCCCATTTTCAAAATTTTTAGGTGTTTGCAGCATAGACAATTTTCGATATTTGATGATGTTTCGGCATATCCTTCATAGAAAGGCCCTTCCCCTCTTCGGTATTATTAAAATACGAGTTTGTCTCTCATCGCAGTGGATATAAATTTGCATATCGGATTTTTTTTTTTTAATTTCCCTCCACCCAAATGTCATACTTAACTTATGTTGAATTTCCTACACGAGTTTTCCAATGAGATTGTCTGTAATTTGAAACATTAATTTTTTTAAAAATTTACAATCTACAACCACATTACATAGTTCCCACTTAAAAATACCGAACGATTTAGGGGATTTTTAATGAACATTACGTATAAAAAGCTCAGTCCATGCACTAGTCATTGTTTATTAATCTAAAATTCAGAGAAATCTATTTTCGGTAATGATTTCACATAGTCCCCAAATAAAGATACCGAACGATTTAGAGGATTTTTAATAAACATTACGTAGTGAAGGGTATAAAAAGCTCAGTCCTTGTACTAGTCATTATTTATTAATCCACAATTTCAGAGAAATCCATTTCCGCTATAAATTCGCATTCTACCTATCCATAATTTTCACTGACATTTTCAATCTTCAATTTCACTTTCACATTCGGTTATTCGATTAGGATCACATTTATCTCAGAACATTTTTCAATCTGTCTTTATTGTTTTTCCCCAGGAGATTTTCTATAATTTGGCGTATTTCTTCTGCATCGGTGACATCAGCGATGCCATTAAGACCAGACGATAATAATAATAGCTATTGTGGTTGTGAATTTTCTTCCCCTTCCCTATACACTCTATCGTCTATGCTTCTTTCCTGATGTTATCTAAATTCACTCGATAATATCGATAAATAAAAAAATGTATTTTCCTGGTACTGTATTCCCATTATGATTGTAATGTCATTATGCCAAGTAGTTCAACATTGACAGCTGTGAAGGATAAAAATTATATTCCTGGTGGGGTGGTGGAAAGCCGGGTGATGTGGTTCAGCATAACTGACAGGTTTCATCTGAGCATCAATGTCAGCTTGTGGTTATGGCTGTGGTTGCTACAGCCGTTGTTGTTAACATTTTTATTTAAAACATTTTATTTTTTTGTTGGTGTTCTTGTGATTTTATTTACAATTCATATTCAAAAGCTTTCGGTGGGGACAGAGGCAAATTTGTAGCTGGAAAAGATTTCCTATTTCTATTTTTTCCTCAGTTTTCGTTTGAATCATTGGTACGTGGTTTTGAAATTGTTATATGATAAGAGGCTTATATGGAATAGGGTTGTCGGTAACTAGAATTTGATATATAGTGGGAATTGTGAAACATCCCTTTTCCACTTCGAAGGATTCCAAAGTACTCAAGTTTCCTAAAATGTCGAAAATAAAGGAAGATCCTATTTTTCCCCCTCCCTACTTGTGTCATACTCATAAACTTCTTGACAAATAATATCCTTCAAAATGGCTAACCCTACCCTAGCTTTGGATGACTATATGTGTGGGTGTGTTGTAGCTGGATTGTCTCACTTGATGAGAGTCATGAGAACAAGATATATGTGGCTCTGTGTGGGTAGTGTACTCGCATATGAGTTGATATTTATTTATGTGTATGTGATTAGGATTAAATTGTCACTGCCACACACACACACTCACACATCAACTTCTCATATTATTTTCCTGACAACTTGTGGTTAAAAATACAAATAAAGTCAGGAAAGAAGAGATCTTCATAATAAAGTATTTTTCCTTCCAGATAAAACTCAATGGCATATTGTTTACGACAATGTCATAGGAATTTGAAGGATAATCAATCAGATATACTAAGATGTGAGGATTATATAATGTAATCCTCAGAAGATAAAAATTAGAAATGTGAGGATTTTATTTTAATGAATCTATTTTTAGAGCTTTGGAATTTTTCTAACCTTGGATTTTTCAAAGATAAAATTTTCAAGGAGAAATATTTTTTCAAAGTCTATTAGATATTTTATCAAGGACTAAGAGGATTGTTTTTTATAGGACTAAGAAGGACCACAAATATTTCTTCAAGGACTAATATGAATTAGAAATGTGTTTTCAAAGACAAGAAGCGCAGATTATTTTTTAAGGGCCAACAAGGAGCGTGGAATTTTTGTTTACTTACTGAGAAGAGCGGGATATACCAAGGACAAGATCCTTTTTTCAAGGACTACGAGGAAAAAATTTTTTAGGGGTAGGTATTTTGAAGTCTTTTGGTTCTCATTGTGTAGACAATGTTCTCTTTTTACGGTAGTCCCCATATAACTGGATCTCCAATATTCGATATTTTGAAACTTTTGGGCATGGTTTTAACAGAATTAGTTTCAATTTAAATATAGGAATTCTCATTTAATAGTAGAACCTTATCAAACGTTATCAATATTGACCCATGTTTCGAGGTAGCCCTTATACAAAGTTATCCCCGAATATTCGATATTTTTGGGGGTTGGACACGTTTTTCAACCGAATTGGCTCTAACTTGATTGTTTTTTGCGTTCTCGCCCCAAATCAATGTTGGTTAACTTTTTGGTAATAGGAGGGAAATAATATGAAAGACTAAGAGGACTATTCTTTCTAGGACTAATATGCGGAAGGAAAATTATACAAAAACTTAGAGAAACGGGAAATATGTATTCAATATTAAGAGTGAAGATTATTTTTATACCCTTCACCACACTGTGGTACAGGGTATTATGTCTTTGTGCATGTATTTGTAACAGGCAAATGGAAACGAGATAGACTCATGGTTCCAGTTTAGAAAATGCATGAAATCACTTTCTGAGTCGAGTCCTTCCGTCTATCCGTCTGTGCATGTTATATTGCAAACGAAGTACAGGTCGCATTTATGATCCGAATTAGATGAAACTGAGCAAGGCTTATTTATTTGGCCCAAGGACGAACACTATGGAAATTGGAGAGAATCGGTTCAGATTTAAGTATAGCTCGTCCGATTAAAGGCAAATGGTGCATCAAAGTCTCTATATATCTTTCGATTTGCACGAAATTTGGCACAGCATACAGAATTCAGTCTAGCATTGTGTGTGTTAAATTTCGAGCAAATCGGTTCAGATTTAGATATAGCTCCATATTTATCTTATCCGATTTTATATAAATGGTGTACCAAAGTCCCTATATAACTTTCGATTTGCACGAAATTTGGCACAGCGTACTTAATTATGTCAAGAATGATGCATGTTAAGTTTCGTGATAGTCGGTTAAGATTTAGATAAAGCTCCCATACATATTTTCGTCTGATTTTATGTAAATGGTCTCTATATAGCTTTCGATTTGCACAAAATTTAGCACCGCGTACTGAAATAGAATGATGTGTGTTAATTTCTTGAAAATCGGTTCAGATTTAAATATTTTCGTCCGATTTTAAGTAAGTACCCATTATATGGCCGATATGCACAAAACGAGCTGAAATTAGTATAAACTAACCTGTGACAAGTTTCTTTGTAATCGGTTTAGATTTTCATTAATATTTTCGTCCGATTTTAATTAAATGGTACCCAAACTCCTCATTTTTGTCAGATTGACGCGAAATTTTACACAACGTACCAAATTGTAAATAGAACCAGTGAGCGGAGCAGTATAGTCGGACAGAGCAGTATAGTCGACGGACAGAGCAGTATAGTCGGACGGGGCCGCCCATACGATACCCTACACAACTACCCCGGAACTCTAACTTTTGCGGATTTTTATCCGATCCTGGGCAATATTTCGTCATAGTTGCACCCTTTTGCCCGAGTAGAGTTCAACAGCAACTCTTCCTTACACTGACATATCCCCTTCACCGTGGATTGTGTTGTGATGTTCGGTATCAATTTAAATGTCAACCACTCCTCTTGGATATACTGTCAACTTCTCGGGTCTATGTCCTTCAGGAGTAAATATATACGCCATAGAATACAAATTTTGTCATTTTTCACACAAAAGTCAGGGTCCATTTAACCCGCTAATTATTTATCGATCTTTATCAAAACAGGCATGCTTATTCTTTGGCCCGATCCCCTTCTCCAAGTAAAATTTCACGATGTTCGGGTCATAATTGCGGCCTCTGGAGCGACCAGAGAATATTTTTGTAGGTCATATTGAGGCGTGGATTTTCAGAGAATATTTTTTAGGTCATATTGAGGCGTGGATTTTCAGAGAATATTTTTCAGGTCACATTGAGTCGTGGATTTTTAAAGAATATTTTTCCAGGTCTTACTGAGGCGTGAATTTTTAAAAAATATTTTTTCCAGGTGTTAATTACGCGTGAATTTTTAAAGAATATTTTTTCAGGTGTTACTGAGGCGTGGCTTTTTATACCCTTCGCCACACTGTGGTACAGGGTATTATGTCTTTGTGCATATGTTTGTAACAGGCAAAAGGAAACACGAAATTTGGCACAGCGTACTGAATGAGGTCTAGAATGACGTATGTTAAGTTTCCTGAAAATCGGTCCATATTTGGATATAGCTCCTATTTATGTTTTCGTCCGATTAAATGTAAATGGTCTTCCAAAGTCCCTATATATCTTTCGATTTGCACGAAATTTGGAATAGTGTACTGAATTAAGTGCAGAATAATGTGTGTTAAGTTTCGTGAAAATCGGTTCAGATTTAGATATAGCTCCTATATATTCTTTGAGCCGATTTTATGTAAATTGTGCACCAAAGACCCACAGTTTGTCCGAGTGCCACACAATGTTGTACAATGAACTGTAGTTAATATAAGGTAATCTCTGGCAAGTCTCATTGAAATCGGTTGAGATTTTGATATAGCTTCTACATATATATTTTCGTCCAATTTTACACAAAATTGAAACAAATTTTGCACAACGTACTGAAGGTAGTATAACCTAGAAGTTGGATATAAATGCTTTACCAAGGTAAGTCCAATCGGGACAACATTTTGCACTATGTACTGACGTTACTATAACATAACGTGTGCCAAGTTTAATTTAAATAAATATAAATAAATATAACTCCTATATACAGTTTCGTGAGATTTTAAGTAAAATGTGCACCAAAGACCCAAAGGTAGGCCGTTTGCTACAAAATTTTGCACAATGTACTCAATTTAGTATAGCGTACCGTGTGCGAAGTACTGCAAGAATCGGTTCGGATTTAGATATAGCTCCCATATATAGTGTCGTCTGATTTTAAGTAAATGGTTCACCAAAGGGAAGCCGATTTACACAAAACGTACTGAAGTTAATACAACCTAGGGTGTGGAAAGTTTTTAAATCGGTTCATATTTGGATAGAGCTCCTACATATATTTCCTCCTGATTTTAAGTACATTATACACCAAGAACTCAAAATGTAGCACAAAACATACAGAAATTAGTATAAGTTAACCTGTGACAAGTTTCGATGAAATCGGTTTAGATTTCGATATAGCTTATATATATATATCAGTTAGGATTCATCTGTTGAATATATATAGTGGACCCCGTCCGACTTTACCACTTTCCTTACTGGTTAAAGAATATTTTTTTTTCAGGTCTTACTGAGGCGTGGAGTTTTAAAGAATAATTGTGTCAGGTCTTATTGATGCGTGGATTTTTAAATATTTTTTGAGGCCTTATTGAGGCGTAGATTTTTAAAGAATATTTTTTTCAGGACTTATTGAGGCGTAGATTTATAAAGAATATTTTTTCAGGTCTTATTGAGGCGTAGATTTTTAAAGAATATTTTTTTCAGGTCTTATTGAGGCGTAGATTTTTAAAGAATGTTTTTTTTTTCAGGACTTATTGAGGCGTAGATTTTTAAAGAATATTTTTTTCAGGTCTTATTGAGGCGTAGATTTTTAAAGAATATTTTTTTATCTTATCCGATTTTATATAAATGGTGTACCAAAGTCCCTATATAACTTTCGATTTGCACGAAATTTGGCACAGCGTACTTAATTATGTCAAGAATGATGCATGTTAAGTTTCGTGATAGTCGGTTAAGATTTAGATAAAGCTCCCATACATATTTTCGTCTGATTTTATGTAAATGGTCTCTATATAGCTTTCGATTTGCACAAAATTTAGCACCGCGTACTGAAATAGAATGATGTGTGTTAATTTCTTGAAAATCGGTTCAGATTTAAATATTTTCGTCCGATTTTAAGTAAGTACCCATTATATGGCCGATATGCACAAAACGAGCTGAAATTAGTATAAACTAACCTGTGACAAGTTTCTTTGTAATCGGTTTAGATTTTCATTAATATTTTCGTCCGATTTTAATTAAATGGTACCCAAACTCCTCATTTTTGTCAGATTGACGCGAAATTTTACACAACGTACCAAATTGTAAATAGAACCAGTGAGCGGAGCAGTATAGTCGGACAGAGCAGTATAGTCGACGGACAGAGCAGTATAGTCGGACGGGGCCGCCCATACGATACCCTACACAACTACCCCGGAACTCTAACTTTTGCGGATTTTTATCCGATCCTGGGCAATATTTCGTCATAGTTGCACCCTTTTGCCCGAGTAGAGTTCAACAGCAACTCTTCCTTACACTGACATATCCCCTTCACCGTGGATTGTGTTGTGATGTTCGGTATCAATTTAAATGTCAACCACTCCTCTTGGATATACTGTCAACTTCTCGGGTCTATGTCCTTCAGGAGTAAATATATACGCCATAGAATACAAATTTTGTCATTTTTCACACAAAAGTCAGGGTCCATTTAACCCGCTAATTATTTATCGATCTTTATCAAAACAGGCATGCTTATTCTTTGGCCCGATCCCCTTCTCCAAGTAAAATTTCACGATGTTCGGGTCATAATTGCGGCCTCTGGAGCGACCAGAGAATATTTTTGTAGGTCATATTGAGGCGTGGATTTTCAGAGAATATTTTTTAGGTCATATTGAGGCGTGGATTTTCAGAGAATATTTTTCAGGTCACATTGAGTCGTGGATTTTTAAAGAATATTTTTCCAGGTCTTACTGAGGCGTGAATTTTTAAAAAATATTTTTTCCAGGTGTTAATTACGCGTGAATTTTTAAAGAATATTTTTTCAGGTGTTACTGAGGCGTGGCTTTTTATACCCTTCGCCACACTGTGGTACAGGGTATTATGTCTTTGTGCATATGTTTGTAACAGGCAAAAGGAAACACGAAATTTGGCACAGCGTACTGAATGAGGTCTAGAATGACGTATGTTAAGTTTCCTGAAAATCGGTCCATATTTGGATATAGCTCCTATTTATGTTTTCGTCCGATTAAATGTAAATGGTCTTCCAAAGTCCCTATATATCTTTCGATTTGCACGAAATTTGGAATAGTGTACTGAATTAAGTGCAGAATCATGTGTGTTAAGTTTCATGAAAATCGGTTCAGATTTAGATATAGCTTCTATGTATTTTTTTCTTCCGATTTAGTGTAAATTCTGCACTAAAGACCCAAAGTTTGTACGATTGTCACACAATGTTGTACAATGAACTGTAGTTGATATACGTTAATCTCTGGCAAGTCTCATTGAAATCGATTTTGATATAGCTTCTACATATATATTTTCGTCCCATTTTACACAAAATTGACACACATTTTGCACAACGTACTGAAGTTAGTATAACCTAGAAGTTGGATATAAATGCTTTACCAAGGTAAGTCCAATCGGGACAACATTTTGCACTATGTACTGACGTTACTATAACATAACGTGTGCCAAGTTTAATTTAAATAAATATAAATAAATATAACTCCTATATACAGTTTCGTGAGATTTTAAGTAAAATGTGCACCAAAGACCCAAAGGTAGGCCGTTTGCTACAAAATTTTGCACAATGTACTCAATTTAGTATAGCGTACCGTGTGCGAAGTACTGCAAGAATCGGTTCGGATTTAGATATAGCTCCCATATATAGTGTCGTCTGATTTTAAGTAAATGGTTCACCAAAGGGAAGCCGATTTACACAAAACGTACTGAAGTTAATACAACCTAGGGTGTGGAAAGTTTTTAAATCGGTTCATATTTGGATAGAGCTCCTACATATATTTCCTCCTGATTTTAAGTACATTATACACCAAGAACTCAAAATGTAGCACAAAACATACAGAAATTAGTATAAGTTAACCTGTGACAAGTTTCGATGAAATCGGTTTAGATTTCGATATAGCTTATATATATATATATATCAGTTAGGATTCATCTGTTGAATATATATAGTGGACCCCGTCCGACTTTACCACTTTCCTTACTGGTTAAAGAATATTTTTTTTTCAGGTCTTACTGAGGCGTGGAGTTTTAAAGAATAATTGTGTCAGGTCTTATTGATGCGTGGATTTTTAAATATTTTTTGAGGCCTTATTGAGGCGTAGATTTTTATAGAATATTTTTTTCAGGACTTATTGAGGCGTAGATTTATAAAGAATATTTTTTCAGGTCTTATTGAGGCGTAGATTTTTAAAGAATATTTTTTTCAGGTCTTATTGAGGCGTAGATTTTTAAAAATATATATATTTCTCAAAGACTATCAAAGCTATAGGCGTAGATTTTTAAAGAATATTTTTTTCAGGACCCATCAAAACAGGCGTGGATTTTTTAAAGAATATTTTTTTAAGGCCTATCACAGACAGGCGTAGATTTTTTAAGAATATTTTTTTCAGGTCTTATTGAGGCGTAGATTTTTAAAGAATATTTTTTTCAGGTCTTATTGAGGCGTAGTTTTTAAAAATTTTTTAAGTCATACTCATGTGTGAAGTATTTTTTTTAGGTCTAACTGATGTTTGTATTTTTTTAATAAAAATGTTCGGGTCTTATAACGGACTGACACACACTATTTTCTTAATACATTTTTTCGGGCCTTCAATGGGACTGAATACGCAAATAATATTTTTTGGTTCTTCAAGAAGACAGAATTTTAAGAATCTTTTTTTTTAATTTTTTTTAAGTTTAATTATTTTTCGGATCTGACACATCGGATCTGAATCTTCTAAACATTACTTTTTACACCATTTGTTGCTCATTACGAAGATAATCAATGGAATTGATTCAATAAATATTCCATTTAAATGTACATATTTTGTTGGTCTATTTTTTTCCTATTCCGATTACAATTTTTTATCTGTCTTCATTAGTTGGCATATACATATTTTATCACATACATATACATTAAGATTGTCACATGTGTTGCTGTGTAAATGAGCTGATATTTGTTATAATCAAGTGCGTTGGCGTTGTGTGTGTGTGTGTGTGTGCGTGTAAATGTAAATATTTGCAATAATTCCCTAGGGAGTAACATAGCAGGAACATGGAGCATATACCCTTCAAAAGGGGTTGGGGGGGGGGGGGGGGGGGGATATTGGTGTTGATAAAGATGAAGCTTTTCTTGTTATTTGTATGTGTGTGAGTGTTTCTTTTCGCTTAAGATTGAGAAGCGTTAAGAATAAATTGATTGTGACAATTTACTTACCATCGACACAAATGATGATAATCAGATTGAGGAGTAGCAAAGAGCTTCATGTTGTACCACATTGCTGGTAATGATGGGGACGATGAGAATGAATGCGGATGTTGTTGCAGAAGACAATGTTGTTTGGTTTACTGGTACTGCAGCTGCCGGTTTTGCTGAGTATTGTCGATGCTGCTGTTTTTTCTGGTATTGACAATGTCTGTGTTTCGGTTCTTCTGAATATTGACGTTGATTTTGATGAGGTTGGATGTTGGAACGGCTGCTGGCTGTTGTCGTTGGTAAG